>NC_141606.1:30529556-30619556 GCF_047967505.1 Dipteris shenzhenensis | reverse complement strand
CGCATTAATGTGCTACCTATTTTAGGCATTCAAGCCCTAAAAGTAGTACCCCGTATCTTTGGACTTGCATATCCAAATGGGGTCATGTCATATATTAAATCGAACAGCAAGATCCAATGTAGATGGTTTTCATGTCCATTTTCTTCATCAACTAAAACTATATTCATCAAATAATAATGTTGATCAATTTTGGGAATACCCCCCCAAAATCAAGACCCCCATTGCAAAGAAGGTAAAGAATACAAGTGCTTGTTCTTATGCTCATGAGGCAACAAAATGCATGACATGGGAAACAAATGGGGTCTTACTTTTGATGTTTGTATGTATATATGTATGTATATACATACATACATACATACATACACACACACACACACACACACACACACACACATATATATATATATATGTGTGTGTGTGTGTGTGTGTGTGTATGTATTATATATATGTGTGTGTGTGTGTGTGTGTGTGTGTGTGTGTGTGTGTGTGTGTGTATGTATGTATGTATGTATGTATGTATGTATATGTTGATGCATATATGTATATATTGATGCATACAATTTTGATATATGGAGAAAATGGACATGAAAATCATCTAAATTGGCTCTTGCCGTTTGATTTGATATATGACATGACCCCATTTGGATTTGTAAGTCCAAAGATACAGGGTCCTACTTTTAGGGCCTGAATGCTTGAAATAGGCAGCACGTTAACACGCTGCCTATTTCATGCATTTGGGCCTCAAAAGTAGGACCCCATTGTGTTGCCAATGGGGTCCTACTTTTGAGGCCTAAATGCATGAAATAGGCAGCATGTTAACGTGCTGCCTATTTTAGGCATTCAGACCCTAAAAGTAGCACCCCGTATCTTTGGACTTGCATATTCGAATGGGGTCATGTCATATATCAAATTAAATGGAAAGATCCAATTTAGATGGTTTTTATGTCCACTTTCTCCATCAACTAAAACTATATTCATTAAATAATGTTGTTTATCAATTTCTGGCAATCCACCCCCAAAATCAAGACCCCCATTGCAAAGAAAGGTAAGGAACACAAGTGCTTGTTCTTATGCTCATGAGACAACAAAATGCATGAAATAGGCAACCAATGGGGTCCTAATTTTGCTGTATGTATGTAAGTATGTATCTATGTACATATATACATACATATATATCTATACATATGTGTGTGTGTGTGTGTGTGTGTGTGTGTGTGTGTGTGTGTATGTTGATGCATATCTGTATATATTGATGTATATATTAATGCATACAATTTTGATATATGGAGAAATTGGACATGAAAACCATCTAAATTGGCTCTTGTCATTCGATTTGATATATGACAAGATCCCATTTGGATTTGTAAGTCCAAACATATCGGGTCCTACTTTTAGGGCTTGAATGCCTAAAATAGGTAGCGCATTAACGTGCTACCTATTTCATGCATTTAGGCCTTAAAGTAGGACCACATTGGCAACACAATGGGGTCCTACTTTTGAGGCCTAAATGCATGAAATAGACAGTGCATTAACGCACTGCCTATTTTAGGCATTCCGGCTCTAAAAGTAGTACCTCGTATCTTTGGACTTGCATATCCAAATGGGGTCATGTCATATATCAAATTGAATAACAAGATCCAATTTAGATGGTTTTCATGTGCATTTTTTCCATCAACTAAAATTATATTCATCAAATAATGTTGTTGATCAATTTTTGGCATACCCCTCCAAAATCAAGACCCCCATTGCAAAGAAAGGTAAAGAACACAAGTGCTTGTTCTTATGCTCATGAGACAACAAAATGCATGACATGGGAAACCAATGGGGTCTTACTTTTGATGTTTTTATGTATGTATGTATGTATATATATGCATGTACATACATACATACATACATACATACATACATACATACATACATACATATATATATATATATATATATATATATATATATGTATGTATGTATTATATGTCGATGCATATATGTATATATTGATGTATATATTGATGCATACAATTTTGATATATGGAGAAAATGGACATGAAAATCATCTAAATTGGCTCTTGCCGTTTGATTTGATATATGACATGACCCCATTTGGATTTGTAAGTCCAAAGATACGGGGTCCTACTTTTAGGGCCTAAATGCCTAAAATAGGTAGCACGTTAACACGCTGCCTGTTTCATGCATTTAGGCCTCAAAAGTAGGACCCCATTGTGTTGCCAATGGGGTCCTACTTTTGAGGCCTAAATGCATGAAATAGGTAGCACCTATTTCAGGCATTCAGACCCTAAAAATAGCACCCCGTATCTTTGGACTTGCATATCCAAATGGGGTCATGTCATATATCAAATCGAATGGCAAGATCCAATTTAGATGGTTTTCATGTCCATTTTCTCCATCAACTAAAACTATATTCATCAAATAATGTTGTTTATCAATTTTTGGCATACTCCCCCCAAAATCAAGACCCCTGTTGCAAAGAAAGGTAAGGAACACAAGTGCTTGTTCTTATGCTCATGAGACAACAAAATGCATGAAATAGGCAACCAATGGGGTCCTAATTTTGCTGTATGTATGTAAGTATATATATGTATGTATATACATACATATATATCTATATGTGTATATGTGTGTGTGTGTGTGTGTGTGTGTGTGTGTGTGTGTGTACACACACACACACACACACACACACACACACACACACACACACACACATACATACATACATATGTATATATTGAGGCATATATTGATGCATATCTTGATGTATATATTCATGCATATGATTTTGATTGATGGAGAAAATAGGCATGAAATTATCTAATTGGCTCTTGCCGTTCGATTTGATATAGGACATGATCCCATTGGGATTTGTAAGTCCAAATATACGGGGTCCTACTTTTAGGGCCTGAATTCCTGAAATAGGTAGCTTGTTAATGTGCTGCCTATTTCATGCATTTAGGCCTCAAAAGTAGGACCTCATTTGGTCCTACATGGGGTTCTACTTTTGAGGCCTAAATGTATGAAATAGGTAGTGCATTGAGGTGCTGCCTATTCCAGGCATTCAAGCCCAAATGGGATCATGTCATACATCACATCGAATGGCAAGAGAAAATATAGATGTTTTCATGCCTATTTTATCTATTTAATAAAACTATATGCATCAAATAATGTTGTTTATCAATTTTTGGCATACACCCCCAAAATCAAGACATTGGAAAGAAAGGTAAGGGACACAAGTGCTTGTTTTTATGTTCAGGAGACATTACAAAAGAGGCCTGGTAGCCCAAAAATGGCAGCACATCAATGCGCTATCATTTTTGGGTTGCCAGGTCTCTTTTTTGTTGTCTCATGAGCATACATATGGAGGTTATTATACAATATAACTAAGAAGTAGTATTGAAGTAGTTCTACAATTTGGATGCATTAAGAGCATTCATATAGCAAGGAAGAATATAATAATTGAATACATTTTTTTTTCAATACATATTGCTAGTGAGACTACCAAAAAGAGGCTCTACCCCTCATGATGTCTCTAGATACAAAATATGAGATTGCTTGATGCTTGGATTGTAGCTGGAAACGTTGTGTGGGCAAAGCCACTATATGCCGCAAGTGTTGGAAATTGATGTATGGCTCAAGTGCTAGAATGTGCAAATCATGGCCAAAATCAAGACCCCTTAGAGATTCCATGAGGGCTATCCTTTTACTACTACACACGTCACCTTTAGTCGAGGGCAGAACCATACGTCATCACAGGCAGCAGGTTCATGGGACCCCATCCCATGATCCAAGGCATTATTCAAAGACAATAGCCCTTGCTTAAGCTTGAATGAGCCTCTTGATTTTGGGGGTATAATGGTCAAAAATGGCTTAACACGCTCAAAATCAAGAGGCTCCTTCAAGCTTAAGCAAGGGCTTTGCAGATCTTGTTTTTGGGTGGAAAAAGCACAAAAAATGATAGCACATTAATGTGTTGCCATTCTTATGCTTCCCCCCTCCAAAAACAAGACCCCCAAGCTATTCATTGGAGACACCAAAATGAGGGGAAGGATGGCATGAGGGGTAGAGGAGCTGGCCAATGAGGAGAGGGACAGCCTTGGAATTGCCAGCAACAAGCATGATGCAAGGAGGTGAGAAGGCAAAGAAGCAAGGAAGTGAGGAGGTGAGGAAGCAAGGAGGTGAGGAGGCAAGAGGCAATCTTGAAGGGCAACAAGAGGGTGGAGGTGGCCAAAAGAGTAAGCAAGAAAGGGAGGGATGGAGATTTCTTGTAGGAAATGCTTGGATTAATGCTACAAATGCCTTTTTTTTTTTGTGTTTTGCAGCATGAAATTTTTATGGCATTTTTAAAAAAATATATACAACATTGTTGTGATTAATTGCACTACAAACAACTCAAGCCATAAAGCACCATGGATTAGTACAACAATATACATCACAAATGGATGCATACACTCATATACATCACCGATGGATGCATACACTTATACTCACATCAATTTCCAATATTGTATTAGATGGACCCTTAGCATATATGTGTGCATAGAAGACCATTTCCTACATTGATCCCTGATTTCATAGTTAAATTATTCCCTTTCTCACATTCTAACATGTGAAGATTTAATGTACATGCATTATGGGCACATTATATTGCAGTTTATGACTAACTTTTTTTATGAATGCATGATACTTGTATATGGTCAAAGAAGGTATATTATCATTTTTTAATGACAACATTACTCTATGCTCCATTTTATCCTATATTGAAAACTATGATCACTAGATATTACATAAATGTATTGCTCCATTATATCCTATACTAAAAACTATATTGACCCAAATACATAATGCCAATTGTGGTTAGTACTTATGACAAGTGATGAAAACAATCGAATGGTATGAATGAGATCTTGTAAATTTTGGATATACAATATTGGTACTATGTTGATTGAGCTATTTTTCTAAAGGAATATTTTCAACTTAATTACTAAATACATACTTACAATGGTGACCTGATTCCCATCTATATGTATAATCAAGTTTTACTTTGTGTTTAAAAAAAAGCTTTTGCATAAGGTTAAAATTCGAATAGTATTTATATTTGTTTAAGACTACCCATTGAGCTGGCTCCTATCCTTATATTGAACATGATAATGTTCATAAAGATTTCATGAATACAAATAGATAGCATTGGCTCTCTTTTTAGTGGTTGGGAATGAACCCTAAAAGTACCCTAAAATGACTATGTATTCCCTTATTTGTAGCATGGAAGTGATCATGGTAGAGTGGCATAATCCCTTTTTTGCTTTTTTCATAGGTTCTTTTGCTACTCATGGTTGGCGGATACACCACGGCATAGATCCAAATAGATATTTGGTTTTTTGCTTCAACTTGCTTGACTAGACTTTCCTTGATGATTGTTCGATTGTGCATGATGAGTAGTCACTTGCTTAATTGATGCATTAAGTGCAATGTTTTCCTTAAAGTTTTTCATACTATAGGATACGAGTTTGCCTATAGGGGTGGAAATAGAAGCTTGTTAACACCTGGTGCACATTTTCCGTTAGATGTAGTAGGATACTAGTTACAGAGTTTCTTTGCCAATTATTTCACTTGAATCATGCTCCTCTTATGCTTGAGTTTGTGGTCACGTATTGAGTTTAACATAATAGTCTACAGGATACTGGATGAGCACTCAACATAGTGGTTAGATGCATTCATTTTTAGTTCCAATAGAACTATCATTCAGACATTGGTCATAATAGAAGTATGGAGGGCTAAAATCCTTTTTTGGCTCCCTAAGTTTTTTAAAGCATGGTATTTTCCAGATTACATAGGTATTTTCACTAAGCAAAATTATCCTTATGATGAAAATGTGTTTTTTTTCTTTTGGCATAGTTAGTTCTGTTTCCATGTTTTTGGATTGAATGTATGGATGATCTTCTGCAAGCATAAAAGGCATGATATGTATATGTAGCACATGATCATGTTTACATATTTTTAGTCATATATTCTACCTTGTGATCTATCATTATCTTGCTGTGTGGATGTTCAATCTGAGTAGTGTTTGTTTTTTTTATCGCAAATTTTATGTATTGTTGTGCCTCTACCTCTCCACAATGACTCAAATGTGATAGCATGGGGATGAAAGAGAAGTTAATTGTGAGTTTCAAGCATGCCTTCATTGTTGGAATATGTTTAATTTGCTTATGATCACATCAATTGTTCCAATGATATTGAGAGGAATAAGATGCTGGATGAGGTTCTCACTCGCTTGAAAACTATTTAATCTTGCTCGCTTATTTGGGGTTGCTCACTTTTCTCTGCTCGCTTTTTGGTAATCCTGTGTGTGTGTGTGTGTGTGTGTGTGTGTGTGTGTGTGTGTGTGTGTGTGTGTGTGTGAAAGTGTAAGATCAGTCTAGAAACTCTGTGTGTGTGCACATGCATGCGTGCATGTGTGCGTGAGTGCGTGCGTGTATGTGTGCATGTGTGTGTGTGTGCGCATGTGTGTGTGCGTGTGTATGTGTTATCCACTCTTTTGAAGTCCCTGCTTGGGGGGAGATTTGAATATATAAACAAGTTCCTCATTGTATCAGGAGACTTCTCAGCAAATTCTAATAACGCAATATTGTCCTCCTCCATTAATTGGTCCAAAGATAGAGATAATTGATTAATAACTTCCGGATCTTTTCCATATTTCCCTTTTTGATTACTAAAATTATGCGCCAATCATTGATGTAGAGTTACACCACCGACAACTTATTCGAATCAGGGTGTTCTTTGATTTCTTGCATTTCGAGGGCTATAATCTTTTCATGGAATCTTTTATTCAACATTGTCATTATGGCTTGGCATCCAAGTGAAGGTGCTGGTAGCAGATCCACATATCTAAGAGCAATCAAATCCTTGTGCCATGAAGAGGCCTGCTATTCAAAGCCAACCATAACCATTAGTCATGATATTTTTCTTACCTCACAATGGCTATACTAGTGTGTGTTTATCCTATTTCTCTACTCATTTATTATCATATCAAGTTCAATTACCATTGAAAATTTTAAGAATCCCTTTCAACACCAAATTAAAGGGCCCTTAAATAGTGATGTTGTCAAAATTATGCTATTCCAAGTCAAATAATCACACCCATTTTTCCTGCAATATTCCAAAGTCAATTGCATTCCAAGTTTTTTCATTTCCATTATAAGGAATTCTAGAGGTACTGAAAATCGACATAAAATTACTATTATTGCTACATCTAAAGTTTTTGACATAACAAACTTCTTCTAGTAGAAAAGGAAACATATGCTGCGCCAAAACTCTCATATTCAGTTCATCCCACCCAAATCCATCATATTGTCAAATGGGAGAAATTTTACAACAAAAAGACACACGTCTCCCCAAAATTGTAGCTTAATGACCATAACTAGGGATATCTATGTTCTTCCAAAATACACCCATGTGTGTAGTAGTTTTATATGAAAATGGATCTCTTTCCAAAATTTTTGTAGATACCAAAAAGTTGTATGTTAAAGAACATCAAATACTATAGGGTATAGAAAAGTGTTCATTCATCTCATCAATGCTAGTTACTGCTCTAGTGTAGTATTCAAGCATATCCATCTGCAAATCTGGTTGAGAAGCGTGTCAGCTCACCTACATCCATCCACATAAAGGACAAGTTATAACAATAACCTTCAGATGTGGACTGCAGGCATCCATGCTAGGACACAGTTGTTATCCATGTCACCTGTCCTAATTTGCAGCATCTTTTGGCTTTCAAACCTTCAGAATAGTCAAATTTATTGGTAGTAAGAAATGATAAGCTATCATTCTCCATGACAATTTCAACCAATGGTGCAGTTATAGACTTCATAAGGATGCCATCCATATAATGAAAATTACCAACAAGCTATCATGGGTTAAATCCATTCAAAGTGGGTAAGCTCCTTGTAATAGTGCAATAGAAATCCTACATTATGGTTCCATTACTATGTCATACGCCACAATCTGTTCCAGTGGTCAGAAAAACTATTACAAATGATAGCCATGTACTGTATAACACTATTGAAGAAGAAGTTCTTGCAACCATTTCTTATTTGTCTTTCGAAGTTGGTTCCTGTAGCTAATGTAGTCCCTCAAATGTTAAGTTTAACATGGGAGTTCCTGATAAAATCAATAGTTCATGTAGAATGAGGTAGCTCATAAGTAGGGAGACCAGTTTTCTCACACACACACACACACACACACACATGCAAGAAAATAAATGTGTCAATGTCTGTATATATATACTCAAGTGTGTCTATAATATGTATTTGTTCATGTGCAATGTCAAAAATATGGGTATGTGCCTCTCTATAAGATTAGGTCATATGTAACTACACGTGTAAGCATGCTTGTATATATGTATGTATGTATGTATGTATGTATATATGCCAATTTGTACATTGTCTATTTGACTATCAAGTCATTTACTTGCCAAATGTTTATATAGGATATATGTATCCATGTAAGCCAATGTCATTAAGAGTGTATGTCTAGTCAATTTGTTTGTTTAACTCTTTCACACTTACTGGAAAATTGTTCAATTCTCAACTATCTGGCAGATGCCGACGTCGCCCAATGGTAGGGTGCCTATCTACATAGGCAGCAGCCTGCATTCAAGTGCTACAGCTTACTGCATAGGCCCAGGACAAGGTGCCCCTAGATAGGACCAAATGGGTGGGTCAGTTTTTTTTGTTGTTGTTGTAGACTATCTGCATATGGTGACATTAAAAAATAAGTAATAAAGAAGCACTAACTAGAATTTACATTTCTTCATGAAATTTCTTGATTGTATTCTTACCTTTTGAGCCACATATGCAAAGGTTTCACAGCTATAGCAATTGCATAAGTAATCAATATAATCCAAGGCTAAACTATAGTCATTTACACTGATCACATGGGCACTTGTCCTAACATCATTTCCAACAAAACTACAAAATTCAAACTACCCAAACCTTTGCACCCTTGCAAGATTGAAGCTCAAACACAAGACCATAAGCATTACTAGTAGCAAACCTGCGAAGCAAGAAAAAGCTACCACATTTAATACCCCCTAGAGTGACAAACAACCCATGAGCAATGTATTGTATCACCATAGAAAATTTATCTCATGCTCTCTTGTAGAAGTAAAAGAGTGTACAATAGGCACATTAGTCTTGTCCTTTGGTGAATAAGCTTGAGAGTTCACATAGATAAAGCTTCTTTTGTAGAGTAAAGAACTAGCATAAGAGCATTAAGTTAACAAGGCCAAATTTGTCCAAGCTAAATTTCAAGCAACAAAGCATAAATGGTAAAATAGATTAGTTTATAGGGGTCTCATCATGGGGAAAGTGTATATTCTCTTGAATGATAGAGGTTCCTTTTCATCATTTGTTAATTATCTCGATTCATTTATTCCTAAATGATAGAGGCATATATTCTCCTAAATGATAGAAGTGTCATCATGGAAGTGTATATTCTCCTAGATAGAGGTTCCTTGTCATCATTTTCAATAATCCCGAGTTCTTTACTACAACCTAACATTAGATACAAGTGTGTAATGCAAAGAATCTTATAAACGTAAATGTTTATCTATCAATTCCCCCCAACCTCCCTACCTCCACCATGTTCATCACCTTATGCACATGAAATGTTTAACTGAGCATTGTGCATGTGGATCATCTTAGCTATGGTACTTTTGAATCATGTTAAAAATTTTGCACACCACAATTCTATAAGCCCAAAAATATTAGGATAAGTAGGTGTCATGAACTATAACAAAATGTATCTTGCACATTCACTTTTGTAGAGCAACAAGAATGACACTCCTTATAAATGGCTACTTGCTATTGTTTGAAAATTTGCACCCTATTACTATACCATGTGTTGTTGAAAGTGTGAAAGTGGAGAGGAGATAGGTAAGAGTGATTTAGAGAGCACATAATAGGAACCTGAAATGTATAAACCTATTGAAAAATGGGAACCAAATGGTTTTACATACAACTTTATCCCTTAGGATTCGAGTTAGGGTTATAGTTTTAAAAGGTTCCTCTCTCATCCTTAGTCTATGGTGCAATTTACACCATTCTTAACATCCCCTCTTAAATTGCACTTCATAAGTAGATAGCCCCCCCCAAAAAAAAAAAAGCACTAGATAAGTAGACAGCGCATTACCAAATCTTTTAATTTTTTGAAATTAAAAAAACAAAGTAGGAAGTCTATGTACAACCTACAATTGTTTGTCCTCTATCCCAAGTTTTATTGAATGTAAGATAACTTCTTGAGGGAAAGTGGCTTTGTGAAGATATCTACAACTTGTTCTTGTGTTAGATAGTAGACAAGATTGATTTCTCCACTGACAATTTTTTTTTGAATGAACATGGTCAGTCTCTTCATTGAGAACCTTTTCTTGAATGAAGTGATAATGCACTTCGATATGCTTTGTTCTAGCATGAAATATTGGATTCTATGCTAGTTGATTGATTCTCTATTATCCAAATAGAGCATTGTTGGTTCTTCAAAATGAATTTTGAATTTGAAAAGGAGATTTAAAACAAATTGTTTCACATGTTGCATTGATTGGTCCTCTATATTCCTCTTTTGTTGGGAATAATAAGGCAATAGTCTTGCTTTGCCAAGATAAAGCTATTCAGCTAAGGCTATGAAATTGTACCCACTTGTACACCTTATATCATCTACACTACCAGTCTAGTTAGTATCAATGTATCAATGAAAATTAATATCTATTATCTTACCATCTTTCAGTCCATAATCCCATGCACCTTTCATATACTTGAAGAACTTTATTCAAAAAGAGTCTTTTTGGGGTTCTGCATGAATTGACTGAGTACACCAATAGGATAAGATATGTCTAGCCTTAATAATCAAAACATTCAAGCTTCCAATGAGCTCTTGAACCAAATTGCTTCATTGGTTAATCCTCTGTATTATTATTGTTGATAATAAGGCAATTATTGGTTGCTTCTTACTTTACTCAAGCAAAGCTATTGAACTAAGGCTCAAATTGTATCCACTTGTACATCTTCAAACATTTGCACTACTACCCTAATTAGTATTAATGTATCCATGAAAACTGAGATCTGTTATCTTATTATATTTTTGTCCATAATCCCATGTACCTCTCATATACTTGAGGACTTTTTTTGCTTATTTAAAATGCATTTTTTACAGTTTCGCATGAATTGATTGAGTATGCCAATAGAATAAGCAATTTCTAGTCTAATGATCAAAAAAATTAAGCTTCCAATAAGTGGTTAGTATTGAGTGAGGGTCTATTACCAATTTAACATTGCTTTCTAGCAAGTTAGGGAGTGGTTTGTGAGTGGTTTGTGAGTAGTTTGCAGTCATGTAAATGCAATTGTTAATAAAAATTTTGTATATTTTTTCCATGTGTATGCATGATGCCAATGTCATCTCTCCATAGTTATATGTTAATAAAACAATGGAGTTTTGAGTTGACTTTTGACTTATGAAACAAGGTGTTCACTAGAACTGGTAGTCATCATAATTTACAACAAGGACATTCAAATTTGCGTACATTCTGATGTTGTAAAGTGATAGATCTGAGTCCGATGATTGAAATCCCATTGTAAAAAAATGATTATGAATTCTTGCATTCCAAGTTTGGGATGCCTATTTCTACCCATAAATATGATTTTTTGCTTTTGGGTCATTGTTTGCTTTGGTGTAGCCATTTATGGTGAGGTTCAGGAACTTTTCTATATATAAGTATCTTGCATGACCCATAACTTAGGCATTGCTCAATGGAATTCAACAAACTGCATCTTCAAGTTGTAGTACACATTCCAAACTTGAACATGAGAGCAAAAAATTATGGGAATAGGGATATGAAACAAGACCATTAAAGCATTACAAGTGCTATTTTGCATGTGAAGCATGCATCCTGAAGACTATAGGATATATCAATTTATTCAAAAACATCAAAATTTTATTCTATACACACATGCAACCAAGTAATCATTATAAAGTACACTACGTGAGCTTCTACTCAACCCAAGGACACATGTAAATGAGATCATTATGCATGGGTTAATGGGCCTCCAATGTTGTGCTAAAGTGATGCATACCCATTTGAGGGCATTCTCCATAACTTTTTTTTGATTTGTTGAAATAGATTGTAAATTTGGAATCCAAACTATTGGGACTAGTGTATCGTGGTCTTAAAACATTGATAGTTGTTGGTATTGGTATCTAGATTCACCCTAAAATGGAAGAAGTTGGAAAAGTGCAATTTGTGCATGTGCAAAGATATTTTAATAAATCCAACACTATTTACAATTTTGAATTGTTTCTTTCTTTCCATGCACTTGCTTGCTATATGGCTCATAAGCATGCCAAAGGTCATTGCATTTAACAATACATAGCATCAAACCCGATAGTGTGTCCTTTGGCCTATTTGTGTTTTGAAGCATTTTAGGCCACATTGCACTTGTTTGGGATATCCAAGTCTGCTGACGTGTATCATCAAAGGGTGGGAAAACTGGTGGCTAAAATTTTGCTACTCCCATGAATTTCAAATTTTCACACCTCCCATCTATCAACTCTTGGTAGATTAAGTACTTGCAACCTATCCCTGCCCTGCAACACCTTAACGTGACCTTGCACAGACTTTGGTTTGCCATTGTCATCTTTTGGGTAAGTTGTCTTCTATTCTTTGCTTGTCTTACCAGCTAGCTTCTCTGGGTCTATTCTAGACTGATCGTGGCCATGGCGTCAATGGCAACATGCAGCTCGCCGTGGCTTGCAAGAGAAGTAGATAGAGTTTGTGAGACAGGAAAGCCAAAAATCCAAGTCAAGGCACAAGGAACAGAGTGCGGGTCGAGAAAAGCACTGGCATAGTATCTGTTGTCTCTATGCCAACATGGACTTAGGTAGTACAGAATGTGTGTGTAGAGTAGCAGCAAAGCTCCACCTATACTTGCACACCTATACTTGCATAAGGCTAGGAATTAATCCCTCTTGAGAATCCAACTTACATGTTCTACATGCAAGTTCTTCATATGATTCCTACATGCAACATGCGAGTTCAATGCAAGTCCTACATGCATGTTCTACTTGCAACTCCTACATGCAAGTCCTACATGTGATTCCTACATATGAGTTCTACATGTAACTCCTACATGTGCAACATGCAACTCCTACATGCAACTTCTATATGCAAGTTCTACATGTAGAGAGAGAATGTCTTGCAATTCCTACATGTAGAGAGAGAAGCTCTCCAACTTGTATAAATACCCCATAATGGAATGAAGCCCACACTCTTTGGACATTGTGTTGAGTTCTACTTTGGTATTCCAAGCAATTGTCTCAAGTTTCCATGCTTCCTTGCATTCCACATCTAAAAGCATGTCCTAACCTTGCAACTCCTCCTCCCCTCTCCTCCAACCTTGCAACCCATCCTCTCCCTCTCCTCCTCCCCCCTCCTCCTCCTCCTCCCTTCTCTTCCTTCTCCTCCCTCCTCCTCCCTTCTCCCTCTCCTCCTCCTCCTCCTCCCTTCTCCTCCTCCTTCTCCTCCTCCCTTCTCCTCCTCCTCCTCCTCCTCCCTCCTTCTCCCTCCTCCTCCTCCTCCCTCCTCCTCCCTTCTCCTCTCTCTTCTTTCCCCCCATGCTCTTATACCTTCTTCCTCTCCCACTCCTATGCTCCCCCTAAACCCTTAGTTCCTCAACACTTAACCTCCATGATCTACAAGGGAGACGAGTTCTCCACATGTACTCTACCCTGAACCTTGGATCCTCCTTCTAGCACCACAAATGTTAGATCTTTCCCACAGCTTCCACCAGAAGAGCACGGTATTCTCAGTATGCAGGGTTTCAAGGCTTTTTGTCACCTATAGATATATCAGGGTTGTCATTTGTAGTATACGTGTAGCTTAGGACCTCGAGTCAAATTTTTGTGAGAGATGTAGGCTTAAGTGTAGTAAGCAAACATAGTGCATGCATGTGTGAAAGGAACTTGCATCATCATGGTTGAGGTAATGAAGGCTTTCCCCTTCATTAAAGGTTGAAGCTTAGGAGGAGTTTAAGGGTTAGAGGGAGGTTTAGGGTTTAGAAGGAGGTTCCAAGGTTCAAAGAGAGGTTCCAGAGTTTAGAAGAGGTTCAAGGGTTAGAAGCAAGATCCAAGGTCCAGGGTAGACTACATGGTGGAGAACTTGTCTCCCTTGTAGATCATGGAGGTTAAGCTTTGAGGAAATAAGGGTTTAGGGGGAGCATAAGAGTGGGAGAGAAAGAAGGTGTAAGAGCATGGGTGGAAAGAAGAGAGAGGAGAAGGGAGGAGAAGGGAGGAGGAGGAGGAGGAGGAGGAGCAGAAGGGAGGAGGAAAAGGGAGGAGGAGGGAGAGGAGGAGGAGGAGGAGAATGGAGGAGGAGAAGGGAGGAGGAGGAAGAGGAGAGGGAGAGGATGGGTTGCAAGGTTGGAGGAGAGGGGAGGAGGAGTTGCAAGGTTAGGACATGCTTTTGGATGCAGAGTGTAAGGAAGGAGAAGGAGGGAGGAGGAGGAGCAGAAGGGAGGAGGAGGAGGAGAAGGAGGAGAAGGGAGGAGGAGGAGGACGAGGAGGAGGAGAGGGAGAAGGAGGAAGAAGGGAGGAGGAGGAAGAGGGAGGAGGAGTAGGGAGGAGGAGGAGGAGAGGGAGAGGATGGGTTACAAGGTTGGAGGAGAGGGGAGGAGGAGTTGCAAGGTTAGGACATGCTTTTGGATGTGGAGTGCAAGGAAGCATGGACACTTGAAACAATTGCTTAGAATACCAAAGTAGAACTCAACACAATGCCCCAAAGAGTGTGGGCTTCATTCCATTATGGGGTATTTATACAAGTTGGAGAGCTTCTCTCTCTCTATGTAGGAATTATAAGCCATTCTCTCTCTACATGTAGAACTTGCATATAGAAGTTGCATGTAGGAGTTGCAAATTGCATGTACGAGTTGCATGTTGCATGTATGAGTTGCATGTTGCATGTAAGATTTGCATGTAGAACTCACATGTAGGAATCACATTTAGGACTTGCATGTAGGAGTTGCAAGTAGAAGTTGCAAGCGGAACATGCATGTAGGAATCGCATGTAGGACTTGCATGTAGGAGTTGCATGTTGAACTCACATGTTGCATGTAGGAATCGTATGTAGAGCTTTCATGTAGAACATGCAAGTTGGATTCCTAAGAGCAATTATTCCTAGCCTTATGCAGGTACAAGAAGAGCTTTGCTGCTACTCTACACACACATTCTGTACTACCTAAGTCCAAGTTGGCACAAAGACAACGGTATCAAATCTGCAGCAGAAGACACTTTTGCAACATCTACGAAGGGAGAAACAATGAGAAGAAAGAAGACTTCTTGCAGAGCAATAGCAAGAAGCGGTTGCAGATGCACGCATTCGATCATTGCCATCGGAGCGAAGAACATGAACTATGGTGTCACAATTGGTGGGAGCATTCGAGGCAGCAACATCATGCCATTCAAGTGACTACCAATCTCGAGTCTTCATGAGCTTTAGCCTGCACCCTAAAGTTCGTAGAGTAACAACCCTACCAACACCTAGAGAGATGTATGCCTAAGAGGCGATGCTCTCTAACCTGAGAAATGGCCTACAAAAAGTGAAAGGGGTGCACAGCTTAGATCAACTAGCTACAAAGAGGGTGACATTAGCTACGTTGGTTCCCTTGAAACAAAGAAGCAATGGCTTGGGCGCATAATGTCAAAGATGTTGTCAATCAGAAGGACCAACGTGGCTCCAACAATTGAATGTAAAGCAGAAACAATGCACGATCATCCCAATCTGAAAAGTCTGTGGGCTTCAACAGAACGTAACAAAAGGAGAGACAACCTAAGTGTGGAAGTCATTGCTATAGTGACGATGTTTTGGCATGAAAATACGAGAGTTTCTCCAAATAGAAAGGACATCTGTAAGAAGCGGACGGGATGCAAGGTGTTTGAGGAGCACATCATACACATTCTAGATACAACGCAGGTCATGATGCCTAAACCAGCTCAGTGGTTGCTTGTGATTGAGCTTTGGGATAATTTACTTGTTTCATTTCTTAAACCAGGTTTGGACTAAATGTGATTGTCCTAAACCATCCCAATGGTTGGAACATCATGCCACCGTAGGCTAGTTTAGCTCAATTGCCAGTATGTGATTGTCCTAGGGATGAGCATTTTTCGAGCAAAATCTTCCGAGCATCCGAGCGAAGGAAAAAAAAGGCTTCCAACTATGCAAAAATATGGCAAAAATGGATTGGAAGTAAACATAGTTTCACTTAGAAATATGCAAAGTATTATAGCAATGCCTATTTTATACATGAATCTTTACGTGAATCTTTGGGAATGGTGAGAACAGAATGGGATGACTTTTGAAGAAACCCAGACTTTTGAAGAAATCCCATTTCAACCCATAACAGATTCAATCACCAGTTATGTGATTGTCCTAAACTAGCGTGGTTGAATAGACATTAATGATTGACCAGCCCGATGGTTGAAATTATTGTGTTTCTTAGTACTTAAATTCGTTAAATTTAATTTCCTACTATTCAGGTCATATACCATTGTTAAATTATGAAATTTAGAAATGAAAAGCAATATATTGTTATTTTCTAATGGTGAAATTCAAAAATGAAAAGCAATATACTTGCTATTGTCTAATATGTGAAGTTGAGACCATCAAGCTAAACCATCTTGGTGGTTGAAACTGTGACAATGTCCTAAACCATCCTAGTGGCTGAAATTGTGACTGTCCTAAATGTGTCCTAAACCAGCCCAGTGGTTGACTGTCCTTAACGTGTCCTAAACTAGCCCAGTGATTAAAATTGTGACTGTCCTAAACAAGCCTGGTGGTTGAAAATTGTTTTGCTTCATTATATACTTTAATTACGCTATGTTTTGTGTGTTGTTGTCCAACCTAGTGGCATGGTTGTATAGAAATTAATAGCAATATATTTCGCAATATATTGCTATTTTACTAAACTAGCCTGGTGGTTGGAACATCATGCAACCATGGCTGCTTCATCTCAATCAGCAATTATGTAATGGTCCTGAACCAGCGTGGTTAAACAAACATTAGTTATTGACTAGCCCGGTGGTTGGAACATCATGCATGTGGCTACTTCAGCTCAATCACCAGTTATGTGATTGTCCTAAACCAGCATGGTTGAACAGACATTAGTTATTGACCAGCCCGACGGTTGAAATTATTGTGTTTCTTAGTACTTAAATTCATTATATTTAATTTCTCGCTATTCGGGTCATATACTATTGTTAATTTGTGGAATTCATCAATGAAAAGCAATACGTTGTTATTTTCTAATGGTGAAATTCAAAAATGAAAAGCAATATACTCATTATTGTCTAATATGTGAAGTTGAGACCGTCAGGCTAAACCATCATGGTGGTTGAAATTGTGACATTGTCCTAAACCATCCCGGTGGTTAAAATTATGACTATCCTAAACGTGTCCTAAACCAATCCGGTGATTGAAATTGTGACTGTCCTAAACCAACACGGTGGTTGAAATTTGTTTTACTTCATTATATACTTTAATTAGACTGTGTTTTGTATTCTTTTAGTAGTAGCAAAAGGGGGGCTCATTGTTCTATTGTTCCCGCATGTTAGGTTAGCAGACGGAGTTGTATCTCAAGTTTGTGGATCATAATCCAGACCTTTCAATTGGGCAGAGGAGCTTTGAGCATTGTAAGCCGTGGTACATCAGGAAACTCAAAGACAGGATCGTTTGTTGCTGCAAAACACACATAGAATTTGACCTGGCCCAACAAGCTATGAATGACTTGAGATCTAGTTGTGTTGGAGCATTGCTCCATGGGGACCGATGCCCATGCCTCCCCAATGTGCAGTCTGTAGGCAACCTGGATCCTCATCATGTGTTGCAAGGGAGGGCAGGTTTTGTAGCTTGAGGTCTCTGTGGGAGCTAGTGGTTTGGTCCAAAGGGAGACCGTGAGTAGCACATGATTTAATGCATTCATGGCACATGCAAGCATTGTAGTTTGAAGCTAAAGAAGAAGCTATTCAATGTCTATCCAAATGAATGAGGAAAGAAATCACGTTGCTCTAAAATGGGGAGATTTGAAAATGTCAATGTTGAAGGATCCGATAAAAACAGATGGCTAGTGTCATATAAGAGCACCCAGCCAAGGGAGCTTATAGGTCACGTGGTTCAATCCATCCCAAAATATGTGCTTCACAATTTCATGGCCAGCTAGCAAGATAAGTAGTTCAGGACATGCCTTACCAATTTTCCCCATGATGCTATTGTATCTGTCATAGATTTTGTCGAAAATTATTCTTTTCAAGAACAAGAGATCCAAAGTGCTCACTGGTACAACAAGCAAATAAAAATTCTTGTGCATATCACGTACAATGCTTGATGCCAATTTTCTTGATGACTCACAGGAGTTCATGTCAGTGCAACACACTTACCATTTCTACATTTCATATGATAGGGAACATGACACCCTATTTGTGCAGCATGCTTTTCTTCTACATTGGGAATGGCTGAAAAAGAAAAATCCCCATACATTGGGTGTGGTCAAATGGTGCTATCTCTCAATTTAAATTAGCACATGGATTTTACTTCATCTCAAGGTTCAAATCCCTAATCGGTCTAGATATGATGTGGAATTTATTTGGGTCTAGCCATGGCAAGGGTGAACATGATGGATGTGGTGCTGTTATGAAACAAGCTCTATTTAAACACCAATTAGGATGCCCTCAAGAAAAACTCAATGATGCCCATGATGTTGTAACATGGCTTATAGTCAACCTCTCCACAGGCATGCATTCAACATATAGTAAACAAAGCCTTAAGAATACTGTAGTACGTAGAGTGTTCCATGAACTGAAAGTGGATGAAATGCAAAGGAGAAGCCACCATGATTGCGAGAAAATAAAAGGAGTTCATGGTCTGCATGGCATATGGGGCTTTTCAAACAACCAACTCATTAAAATGAGAAAACTTTCTTGTTTCTATAGTGCGTGCATCATAGGGGATCATGACAATTGTGAGAACATTGCAACTGTGAAGACATGGGAGTGAGTTGAAGTTTTCCCTCTACATCTAAATGGAGTGACAAACAATGGAGAGACAAACGACTCACCACAATTTGGGGAGAGTTTCGATGACCTCATTGACTGTCTGGAAGAGGGGCATAACTTTGCAGTTGTCACTGATTCTAGAGAGAACGAGGAAGATGACCCATACTTTCTGTTGTAGTGCATAAAACCTAAGTACAAGGTTGAGGAAACATTTAAGGATAATTGGGGAACAACCCTGAGAAGTGGGATGTAGTAGTCGGAGTTTTTTGGTACAAAAAAACATCCAAGAGAGGCCATAATTACGAACTGCTACATAAGAGTTTGCAAACATGTGTGTACTCTCATCTAGTAAGAGCTATTAAGTTCCAAATGCAACCTATGCCACAATGAAAGAAGGGCAAGAGTGTCTTCAAATTGGATTTAGACACGCATGAACACATCTTGGGGTGTCTTGGAGGGGTGGTCTAGGACGACTGAGATAGTCATAAGAAAATGCATGTAGTCTCATTGTAGGAAACAATATGTCCACTTGTCCTACGAAATGGAATTTGTATTGAGACTACTTCTTTTTGGATATCCCAAACAACCACCGTGCTAGTTTTGTTAAATTGTTTTTATAAATCCCAAACGGTAGAACCCATGCTTGTTTTAAGTATATCCCAACAACCACCATGCTAGTTTCCCATAACGAATCCACACATCCTACAAATCCATTCATCTTGTAATAATAGAAGCAAACCACAGTGCTGGTGGCTGTTAATATCCTACTACAAACCAACCACTGTGCTAGCAATAACTTATCCTGCACTAGTCTTGCACTACTACCATGCTATCCCTACACTATTGCTGTGCTTTGCTGTGCTATCCTAAAATTTGTTGCATAGTGCTATACTAAAACAGTTCCCTTTAGACTATTTATCGTTTCATTAACCCTTAGATTTCATCCCATGCTTGCTTTTAGTATATCCCAACAACCACCGCGCTGGTTTCCCATAACGAATCATTTCATCTTATAATAATAGAAGCAAACCAATGCATTGGTGTGGCTGCTTATATCCTAGTACAACCAACCACCATGCTAGTGATAACTTATCCTACACTACTACCATGCTATCCCTACACTACTGCCACGCTATCCTAAAATTTGTTGCACTGGGCTAGTGCCTTTTAGACTGGTTATAGTTAACTTTTGTATTTCAACCACCAAGCTAATTAAAACATCTAAATACTAACATGGAAGCAGGTCGATACAAAATCAAGTATTACAAGCACCATGAGAATATCCACAAGTTCAAGAAATGTCTGCAAGATTTTTATTATTTCAAAACACGACAACATTTTGCTTGTTTAAGGAAATTCCAGACTCCCAACTATCTTATCAACCTCTATATAGCAAGCATCTCCTAGCTCTTGAGCTAGTTTGCTACACAATGGTAGACCTCTTCACACACTCAGATTAAACAACATTGCTTGCTTGACTCTGTCGACTTATATGCCCATAGTAACTCCTCCTTTCACTGGGTTTCTCTTCATCAGGGTTTCTCTTCATCCTTGTCTTTGCACTCTATACATCTTCATGCCTCTATCACGTCCTTCCAAAGGAAAACTACATCATGAGCTTGACAAGTACCTTAAAGGAGCAGGAAAAACAATAGCCAGGGAAATTAATATTCATCATCTGTGCCAACTCCAAGTAATACACCCACCGCTGAAGCATGTCCTCCTTGCAGCTATTTTTCTCCTTCTTCTATTTCTACGAGGATGCCACCCAACATCATTTTCAGATAGAACAAAAGAATTCCAAAGTCTTTTGGGTATGCCATAGATTCATAGTTGGTGGATCGGTGTATAGATTTTGGATGGTTGTACAGAGTTTTGGGGATAGATTTCATAATGGGCTCTTAGTTGTGTTTGCACTCTAGGGAGAGATTTCATTGAGCCCGACCTTCTCATTCTTCAGTCTCATGTTAGTTGTCTAATGTAAATTTTGTCTCACATTAGTTGTCTAATCGAAATCTTTCGTCTCACATTAGTTCACTAATCAAAATCTTTCAGTCTCACATTAGTGATCTAATCAAAATCTTTCGACTCACATTACTCGTCAAATTGAAATCTTTCATCTCATTATTATCACCATGCTGACATGGATCAAAGGACACTATCTAGTCACATAGCTGAGAAAACATTGCCCAAGTAAACTCTGGAGTAGATTAACAATTCAATAGATTACACACAGATTACATAGATTACAATCTCAAAGACTCCTTTACTTCAGATTACATCTCATGGACTCCTTGTTGAGCTCCCTAATTGCAAGCTCGGCCCTCCTTACTGCTTTCCAAAATGGGGCTAGTACCTTCTTGTAGGGGCCTGGCCCTTCCCTACATGCAGCTTCCTCCTTCCTTAATTTGAGCTTCCTGGGTGCAGGTTCAACCCTTCTTGCTCCTTTCTTGAAGGGGGTTGGTTCCTCCCTTCAGGCTCCTTTTCCTCATAGTCAGGCGAGCCTTCTTCAATTTGAGCTCTTTGTCTTTAAAGTCTTTTGCCCAAATGGCAAATTGAGCTGTAGCATCTACTTTCTCGTCATTAGATAAATATAGCAGGCAGGCACATTTGATCTGTGCATGACCTGGGCAATAGCAAATGGCATTCTCTACATAGTGATTTTGTATGCACAAACACTCCAAAGTAAAAAACGTTTACAAAGTGGTAGCACACAGCCCATCAGATACAGTAGTCATCTATGATGGGGGTATGGCAAACCATGCATTTTGGACCATGTTGCATAGCAGGATATGCATCCGATTTAACTATTACGGCCATCAACACCACAGTCTTGATCTGTACATGATAAAGATGCTTCTTGATTCCTTCCTCCCTCATCCTAAGGCTGTGGATGTTCTTCATCTCCTCTACTTTTTGCTCACTCTGTGCAACAGCTTCATCTGAATCCCTCAGCATCTATTAAAGCTATGTAAATCACTGAAAACATCTTCATGAACCATTTCCAAGACTTCCACTCTAGTTTGGAAATCTCTCAAGACAATGGACTACTTTTCATAACTATCCAAAGCCACGGCAAGCTCATGCAAACATATATCCTGATCTTCTTGCAGGGTCTTGTAGGTTGCTCTTTGGACTTCCAACAATGTTTCAAAAAAACAACCCTCACCATGGTTGCTGCGAATTGCTCCACTACAGTGGTTGGAACTTGCTCCACTGTGGCTACTCTTTGCATCCTTCCTAGCCTAAGGAGCTGCCTCATTGTCTTCTCCACCCTGGCTGCTCTCTGCCCCAACCTTCATGGCCTTGAAGCTCTCTTCTTGCAGTTCCTACATCACCTTTCTGGTTTTTGCATTCTCCCTTTTCAGCTCCTCCATCATCTGGTCTTTTTCAATGTTTAATCTTCAAGAGCCTTTCGCATCTTTTCTAGCTCCTTGTCCACCATGTCCCCATCATTTCTCACTTTTGAGCCTATCTCAGAGCTCCTTCATGCGCTTCTCTACTTCTTCTCTTCTATGCCTTTCCATGTCGACCAATTTTCAACTTGCTCTTGTGCCTACAAGGCCCTCCCTTGTGCCTCCTCTACCTTGGGTTCTCCACCTTCCCTGATACTTTTCTCAAGTTGTGCTTCCTTTGCTACATCGGTGGCTTTCTCTTGTAGAAAATTCACCTTCTGAGACATCTACTTATCGTATTGCTCAAAAATACCTTTGAGGGTAGATGCCATCAGTTGCATTGCAACTGCAGTACACTGAGATGGCAATTGGGATTTGCCATCCATGCAATTCTTCAAGTTGATTAACATGCTCTTGGAGATCTCCCTTGAGAAAGATACATCATGTTGAGAGTGCTCTCAACGGAAGCAAGAATGGAAGAGGGAGAGAGAGAAACAGAGAGCCACACATGTTTTGATGGGTGCAGAACCCCCTAATCTTCTTTTTCATTCATTTATATATGTGTTTGAGTATTGTACATAACTGGGGTAAAGGCACAATGACCTTTAACCCCCACAACCTCCCACTTAAAGGACAATGTGCCTTTAAGGGAGAACAACTAGTGAGCATACTATCCAATGCCCATCAATACATGACAACACTCAAACAGCTAACTAGGTAGACTCTTCGTCAGCATATCTATAGGGTTATCATCTGTATGAACCTTGACAAGCTCTATGTGCTTGTCCTCAAGTACCTCCCTGATGAAATGGTACCTGACCTCAATGTGTTTGGTCTTTGCATGAAAGACCAGATTCCATGCTAGCTGAATAGCACTCATGGAATCACTATGCAATGTCGGTACGCTTGTATGAATCCCCAAATTGCCCACTAGCTAATCAAGCCATATAGCCTCCTTGCAACCCTCTGTGGCTACAACATACTCAGCCTCTGTGGTAGACAAAGCAACACACTTTTGTGCACGAGACATCCACGACACTGCACCACCTAACCAGAAGTGTATCTCCTACTATCCACATGCCTTGCATAGTCTAAATTTGTGTACCCAAGTACATCCATGTCTCTTCTACCAAAGCAGATGCACATCTCCTTGGTACCTTCATGTACCTCATGATGCACTTAACTGCCTCCCAAAGCCTCTTTCCTATATTAGCCATATACTGGCTAACAACTCCCACTACAAATGCAATGTTTGGTCTAGTAGCTATCATAGCATACATAAGACTCCCAACCGATGATGCATAAGGAACCTTGCCATCATGGCCCTCTCCTCATCTGATTTGGGACTATTTGTATGACTCAGTTTCACATATGGAGGCAATGGAGTACTCACTGCGTTCCCCCCCTCCATAATGAAAGGCTACAATACTTTTGTAACATACTCCTTCTGTGAAAGCCAAAGGATTTTCCTACTCCGATCATGCGTGATGCGCATACTAAGAGTATGACCTACAAGTCCCCGAAATCCTTCATATCAAAGGCCTCATGCAACTTGGCCTTTAATGCATCTAGCTCATAAGTATTCTTACTAGCCAATAGCATATCATCCACATATAGTGCCAGGATTATCAGGCTATTATCCTTAGCCCTTTTAGTATAGAGGCAATGATCAATTTCACTCCTTCAAAAACCCTGGGACCCCGAATGAAAGCATCAAACTTCTGATACCATTCTCTAGGCACTTGCTTAAGACCATAGAGACTCTTTTTCAACTTGCAAACTAAATGCTCTTTGCCCTTTTCTTCAAAGCCTTCCGGTTGCACCATGTAAATTTCCTCATGCAGATCCCCATGCAAGAAATCTGTCTTGACATCCATCTGCATAAGCTCCATATCCTCTACTACCACTAGTCCAAGCATGCATCTAAGTGTGGTCATCTTCACAACTGGAGAGAATATCTCATCAAAGTCCACACCCTTCTCTTGCTTGAACCCTTTAGCAACCAAACGGGCCTTGTACCTAGGCACATCATCACCTGTGACCTTCATCTTATAGACCCATTTACATGGCAATGCTTTCTTTCCATGTGGCAAAGAAACCAAGTCCCAAGTCTTATTCTTCATAAGTGAACTCATCTCTGATTGCATAAATAGCATACTCCCACTTGCATTGATCCTCGTGCATCACAACCTCTCTATAGCAAGAAGGCTCCTTGCAATCAGTAAGCATCACATAGTCTACCCCTGGAACAAACCTATCAGGTGGTCTAGACACTCTAGATGATCTTCTCAAGGCATTTCAACTTGCTGTCCCACTTGCATATCAGCCACATTTGGCTCATCATTTCCACCAATAGATGATCCATCATCTACCCTTGATTGTATACCTGTGAGAGTACTTGGTGGTACCATTTCTTGCACATTTGGTGCATGGACAGCTTGCTGTCTATCAACATATGCAGGTAGATTCACATCTTGGAAAGTGACTTTCCTCATTTCCACATCCCTCATGGGTGCCTTATGCATCTTCTTCTCATTGAAGACTACATCATGGCTGCGTATGATCTTCTTTGCTTCTAGATCCCAGAGACGATAGCCCATCTCTCCTTTTTCACCATAACCTAGAAAGATGCATTTCCTAGACTTAGGATCTAGCTTCTTTCGAAGCTCTTTTGGCACGTGTGCATATGCCTCACACCCAAATATACGCAAATGAGAGTAAGAGGGTTTCTTGCCACTCCATGCCTCTTCAGGAATACCATCATCCAAACTCTTACTAGGTGATCTATTGATCACATGCACTACAGTCTTCATTGCCTCAGGCCAAAAACCACCAGAAAGGCTTGCATTGGAAAGCATGCATTGCAACCTTTCTTGAATGGTACAATTCATCTTTTTTGCGACTGGATTTTGCTCTGCAGTATGAGGGGATGTGAGCTCCCTCTTAATCCCACGTGTATTACAGAAATGCTGAAAGGCATGAGAGAGATACTCTCCACCATTGTCAGTCCGTAGGCATTTAAGCATTCTACCTTACTGATTCTCAACCAAGGCCAGCCATTTCTAAAATACCTCGAATACATCACTCTTCTGAGCTATAGCATAAGCCCACACTTTCCTAGTTGCATCATCAATGAATGTCACATAGTATTCAGCCCTGCCTAATGACCGTGTAGGCATGGGACCACATACGTATGAATGCACCAAATCAAGCTTTTCAAACTTTTTCTTTCCCCTTCTTTTATGGGCTGATTTAGTCTGCTTCCCATAGAGACAATGCTCACAAAATTCAAAATCAGAGAAACTCAAATGCGGTACATAACCCAAATGGCATAAGAGTTTCATCCCATTTTGGCTCATATGGCCCAACTGGCAATGCCATAAAGAAGTGCTTGGCTGCTCGGTTATTGCAACAACATGATCAAATACCCCTGATACATGTAAGGGATACAAAGTCCCACACTTGGCACCCCTGGCCAAAAGCATAGAGCCCTTTTGAATTTTCCAACTCTGAAAGCCAAAAGTGGTGTAAAAGCCTGCATCATCTAGCTAGCCCACTGAAATAAGACTCTTGGTCAACTTAGGCACATGTCTCATATGTTTCAAAACAAATGCAGACCCATTTGCAAAAGAAAACTTTATGTCACCTACTCCCACTATGTCACATGCATAGTCATTTCCAAGATGCACACAACCTGTCTTTCCTGTCATAAGTGGAGAACCATTCCCTATGGGGAGTAACATGGAATGAAGCACCAGAATCCGAAATCCAATCTTGGGAATATGCATCATCTGAAATGGTAAGCAACTCTGTAGATAAACTAGACATGAAGAGAATGTCGTTGTCACTATCATGTGTGACTACATTGATCTCCTCGATCTTCACCTTTCCTTTGTCCTCCCTTGGACTCTCTTCCTTCTTATTTGCACCCCAATTTGCATTCTTTTTCTTATCCTTTTGCTCTCTTTTTAGCTTATAGCAATCCTTTTTCATATGGCCCTTCTTGTCACAATGGTAACACTCAATGTTCCATGCCCTGGATTTGCTACGAGACTTTCCTCTTTCTTGGGACTTCCCCCTGAACTATGATCTACCCCTTTGCACATTTAAGGCTGCATCCTGCTTGTTGCTATCCATAGACTTTCGTCTAATCTCCTCGTCCAACAAGCTACCCACAACATCATCAAACTTCAGTATTCCACCAGGTGCAAAGTTACTAACAGCTGTACGGAAGGTATCCCATGAGGATGGCAATGAGCATAAGAGAAATATTGCCTTAGTCTCTGCATCAAAATTCATCTTCTGAGCCTGAAGCTGGCTAAAAATAATATTGAATTCATTCAAGTGAAGCAATGGAGACCCCTTCCTTCATTTGTAACTCAAACAACCTCTTCATGAGGTAAACTTTATTAGAGGTAGTTTCCTTCTCATAAGTGGCACACAGTTTCTTCCACAAATCTTCCGTAGTCTGCTCATTTACTACTATGAAATAAACTGACTCTACAAGATGAAGTCTAATAGTAGACTTTGCTAATGCATCCAACTCATTCCAATCATCCTCAGACATCTTTGCAGGCTTAGCTTCAATCCCTACCAAGGGTTTAATCTGCTTCTTTTGAATAAGCACATCCCTTATCTGTTCTTTCCACAAAGAAAAGTTTGTCCCATCAAACTTTTTAATGTTAAAAAACTCCTTTTCAGACATGGAAGAGGATGCCATGATGCAAATAAAGCAAAATCCCAAATGCTAGTGCCTACAAGAGAGAATCACACCAAATGCTAGGTGCACCCAAATGTGTATACCACAATAGAGTGAAATATCACCAAAACTCAAAGCTCAAAGCATCAAAAGATATAGCTGACTCATGTGCATGTACTATGCATCCATATGAGCAAATCTGGCCCAAAAGAAAATGCCAACTGCAATGGCAATCCAAAATGCCAATAAGTGCCAAATGGCTCAAGCATAAACACCATCCATCAGCATATGCATTACCGATATCTCATCCAAGAGAGCATAACACTATCAGTACATCACCTACAATGTGTCAAAGTTGTCCCTCAACATAAAATAGCATCCATATGCAAAGCATCCATAAAAATAGCATTCCACAAGGCAATCTAGGCCTATCAGCGCATCTAATAAGGATCACAATGCTTCCAAATGGCCTATAAATCATCCATTGCAACCCAATGCACACCACAAATGAGCACACATGGCTCAAACTGCAACCAGAGTGATCTGCATAAGGTATGCTTAAGAATTCATGGTCTAATGGCAATGACCGCTACTGAAAATAGAACCTGAGATGCCTTAAAACATGGGCGCCATTGCATAATCGGACTCAACAAGAAAATTTGCAAATATCTCTCTTCTGTTAGAACTCCAAAATCCTAACCGATGAGTGAGAAATGGGAGTCAATACTTATCCACTGCCATGTGGCATAAATCTAAGGTTTCAAAACCTTAGAATGAAAAATGCACAATAGAGAGACAAAATCCAATACACAAAGATCTATAACTCTAAAAATACTCCACTAAATCATGCAAGAACTAAGAAGTAGGTGTTTTTGGGTGTCGAAACGCAATGGGATAGATGGTTTTGGAAACCGTGGTCTTAATCACTCGGTCCAACACATGGACTAAAAAACGTTTTTGGAAACAGAACTGTTTGTAAACTCCACCGGAGTGTGAATGATGAGCAACGTAGAAGTTTTAGGACCTTCTGAGTCCACCGAAACTAACAGATCTGCAAATGGTTGCTCCAAACTTGAGTTCCAACACTCGGGCAGAAAAAACGTAGAAACTAACACAATGAGTCAGAAATCCAATGAAATGATCCCAGATTCAAGAATAAAGGTGTTTCTAAGATCCTGAAGTGAAATGGACACCAAAAGCAAGCAATAGTTGCCTCTACAAGTTAATACAGATTCTCTGTCGTCAAACGGAATAGGGAAAAGCTTTAAAAATGACTTTTTTTTTTGAAAACGCTTAACAGGCTCTCAAAACCACTTCACAAAACCAAAGTGACTTTCCAAAGGTTCCTTCAAGGGCTCTGCGCACTCGGATGCAAGTAAAATCACCCACAAAGCTTCCCGCAGAGCTTCTCCTTCCTCCCACAAAGCTTCTGAGCTTCCAAGCATTCACACATGCTCAACTAGATCACCCGTGCTCTGATACCAGTTGAGAGTGCTCTCAACGAAAGCAAGAATGGAAGAGGGAGAGAGAGAAACAAAGAGCCACACAAGTTTTAGTGGGTGCAGAACCCCCTAATCTTCTTTTTCATTCATTTATATATGTGTTTAAGTATTGTACATAACCAGGGTAAAGGCACAGTGACCTTTAACCCCCACACATGTCCTTTCAGTTGCTCTACTGCTGCTTGAGCCTGCTAGAACTTGCAGATTCCTCTCATATGATGAAATAAGTGAATGGTCTTCTTTAGTACATCTTGGAGGTCTCTTGGCAAGCTCGAAATCTTGACTCCACCATCTTTACTAATCTGAGCGTTGGGGTATACATCTAGAATAGCTTGTCTCTTCCACTGCTTCTCAAAAAAGTGTGCTTGCAAACTGCCTCCAGAAATTCCTAGAGCATTTTTCAATCATGCTTTCATTGATGGTAATCTTCTGACCTTGACAGACTAGTTGCCCCTCCTTCATGTTCACCTCCTATACCAACCCGGTGAAGTTTTGGAGAGCATCCAAATTGGGCTTTTGAAGAGCAAGAGAGGAGCTCCCATATGTCACGATTTCAAGATCAGGGAAGGAGGGGCTCTGACACAGTGCTATAGAGGGGGAGGAAAGATCGTGTGAGGAGCTCTCGGACTATGTGCAAGGTCCATTACGAGAGGGGATAGAAGTTGCAAGAACAGTGCAAGGGATATAGAAATGGTTGAGAGGGATAAAAGATGAAACAGTGAAGGAAATGGAATAGTGGAGGCTTGAGTTTGCAATCTGATTGCAAGGGAGAAAGAAATAGTGGAGAGGGATAGAAGATGAAGCAGTGAAGGAAATGGAATAGCGGAACTACACTGTCAAGGTAAGAGCAACCACGCTATTTTAGCCTAACTACTATCAAGGTGAGAGCCACCGCGGTGGTTGGCCCAAATTTTGAATAATTCAAGGCAGTAATGACTTACATGGTAATGAATGATTAGAGGTGGTGGCATCTAAGATTCCTAGCCATGTCTATGGTGGCCCTTTGGAAGGCACAAAAGGAATTTGCTACTAAAATTACCAAAGATTTGAAGGGAAAGGCACCAGCAATGGAGATACTAACCAAGCAGTCTCAGCTACCCATTACAAATCAAAGTAAATCTTTAAGCCTAAGGAGAGTGCACAAAAACTGAGCACTTTATTAGTTCTAGTGTAGAGCTATCTCGAGTATGGGAAATATTAAAGAATATGCAAATCTATTTGTCATTTGCTAAATTTATGCAAATGGCTCTGTACTGCCATGATTTCTTCACTCAGCAAATTAAAGAATCATTCAAGCAAATGAAAGAGATTGACTCCTTAGTCACTATACTTGTCATTGACACTCTAGTGGTTGATGTAGAAGTACTAGTGATGATCACCAATCAAAGTCAAAAACTATACCATAGTAGGCGTGATAAAAATATAGATGGTGGTTCAGAAGCAAACACTATATCTAAAGAAATTTCTAAGAGGGTGAAATCCAAGACCTTCAAGCCATATCCTTTTCGAGTACGTATGTCAAATAGACAACCGGTTGACCCAAAAAGTATGCTATAGGATGTCATTTCTGTAGGCAGCATTTATTACACAATTAATTTTATTGTAATCGCCAAGGAGCAACATGTGTACCTCATTTTGTTGGGATGACCTTGGCTTAAAAGTGCAAAGTTACTACATGATTGGGGTTTAGAAGAAATGATCATCAAAACTAATAACCAAGATGATTGCATTCCTACAAATCCTTGAAATATTTTGAGTAGTTATCGGCCTAAGGAGATATTTAGGAGGACAGTGGGCAGACAATCCTACACATTGGGATCAGAAAGTAGATTCAATTCTATGGGCATTAAGAATAGCCTACAAATTCACCACAGATCTGACACCATTCCGACTGGTCTATGGTTGTGAGGCTATAGTTCCAATGGAGTTTGTTGCAAGAAGCCTAAGAGTGGTTGTAGAGCATGTGCTTTCACCAGAAGAATCAGTTAATTTCAAACTACATCAATTATTACAATCAGATGAAGACAGGCTTCAGAGCTCATACATTGCAAACATCATTCAAAAGAGAAGAGCTGCTTGGATCAACAGAAATATCAAATTCAAATTATTCCAAAAAAGGTGATCTAGTTCTTATGTTTAACACAAAGCTGCTAGGAAAATTCAAGCTAAGATATGATGGACCTTTTAGAGTCATGGAAGTTTTTTATCAAGGAACATTCAACCTAGTGATCTTCATGGCAATGTTTTTGACAAGCCTGTCAACAATGGATTTCATCTCAAACCGTATGTGGGTCCTAATCCATCAGAAACAGAGATTAATCTGGTATGTATCCAAGCCTATACTGATGTATACCAAGTCGTGATTACTATCAATATGATATAGGTGGAGAAAGCAAGCTGCAACTACATCCGACAGCAATCTAACACTACCAAAGAGCAGACAGTTGCACCAAATTCCGGGTTTACCCCAATTGAGTACATCCCAATTGCTGAATTTCAGGATATCACTAGCTTTGTAATGCCAACTATTACTAGTAAGTTGATTCTAATCAATGCAATGGCAGAATATATGTGCAATTCCTTGATAGACCCAAAGTATAAGGAGCAAAAAGAGAGAATGATAATTGAATTGAGAAGCAACTCTAGCAATGAAGGCTCATGACAACATGGAAACACTACTGAGAATAGTGAAATTTTGGAAAAGATGACGACAACTGACTCTCGCAGACTACCAGTCGACCGCTATCCAAATCCTAATCCAGCCCGATAGGTAGGAAGAGCAAGAATGTTCCGACCAATACCCAGATCATACTCAAAGGCAATGAAACTTTGCTAGCAACCCCGACACCCCCAAAACCCAGCAAAGACAAGCAGGAGTGCAACCTCATGGATGCAACATGGAGTAGTAGCACCACGACTATCAGTCCCACAAGAACGGCACATATGCAAAGTCGGATTGGCAGTTGCAATCAAGAATCAAGGCAAAAAGCTATCCGTGACCATGTAAATCCATCTGGACAAAGGTACCACCCAATTAGCATGTAAGAAGAGTCGCAAGCCCGACCGATTGCAATACAGCACCCAATGATGCAGCGAGTAAGACAATAGTCTGACTACCCATAGATGGCCTACAGTTATCAAAAGCACATTCCGCCAACATGTAAAATAAAAAATATGTAATCCCTCCACCCAAAACTGGTCCGACCAAGAAAAAGGCTTTTCAAGGCCGATCCGACCCACAAAATAGCACTATTGAGCCAGGTGTTGGGGAGTGCCAGGTGTTGAGGGGTGACTCCACCACCCCACTAAGCCAATACCTCTAGGTGAAGGAATAGAATATTCGGACATACTATCTTGTAACTGAAAAACAGTTATAATTGCCTCCAAGAACACTCTCTTGGACTTTTGTCTCTAGAATGATTCCTGCAACCGACTGTTATCGAACTGTATTCTTATTGATGTGTTAGTCTGGTTCAAAGCTCAGTTGCTATTCAAAGAAATATCAAGAAGATAGAGTTTTGTATTCAGCTCTCCTATACATTTGGATGTCTTGAATTATATCTATAGTCCTTCTTTTAGTTATCCGCTCTGTTTCCAATTGTGTGTTGCTCCTTGAGATTTCATTGCTTCCAGTTAGATTATTTCAAGTGTTTTGCATTGTGAATGAACCTAGAACACACACACACTTTTTTTTCTGTGAAACTATGAACATTATATTATGAAATAACCATTTTACAATAAGGCAGGGCTCTAGAAAAGAGCTAATGCCTTATCCATCAGAAACAGTAAAAGAAAAGCTCAATGCAAGAGACATCCAAATCCTCCTCATGCAAGGCATCATATAAGGACTACCGCAATGTGGCCCAAAAGAACTCATAAGGGTGCTGAAGAGATGAAGCCAGAAATGCATGATTTCACTGAAGCCAGAGGGTCCACAATGCCTAGTATCTGATCCAATGGAAGAAAAGAGAGTACTGGGACAAAGGAGCTAGTAATCTGCCAAACATCTAGAAAAACCTCGAGAACCTGTGTGCCGAAAATCTGAGAGATAAAAAATAGGTGATCCTATCCAGAAGGTCCCTAGAATATGAACAAAACCACAATAAGTGCCGAATACTCTCAGGAGCATGATGACATCTTGAACAAAGAGGAGAGGCAATCCTTTTTTGAGCCAATTTCACTCCCATTGGAAAAATACCAACAATGCATCTCCAGAAAAAGAGTCTCTGCTTTAATGGCATTTTCAGCTTCCATATTAATTTCAAGTTTGCTTTCCACCAAGATAAAGACTTATTCAGATGCCAAAGAGAATTGGCATGATGAGCAATCCATGGAGGAGGTAAAATCAATCTATAAGCCTGTATGGAAGTCAGTAAATGCAAAGGTTGAGAGGATAAGCCTAGACTTGAAGACTAAAGATGCCAATCTTGAAGCCTCTCTTATTGCCAATGGTGGAATCAGAACAAAAGGGAGTAAGAGAGCTACACTTTCCATATGGGTCTATGATGCATGCCAAGATTGTATTGTTGACAAGCTGCCGGAAAAGAGACAATATGCCCCTGAATATCCACCACATCATCAATGAACCAAATGCCCAACTTCATGAGATTGTAAGCCTTGATTGGTTGTTGTATAGCAAGAGGAGAGTAAAAAACAGCACTCCAGTGAAGGATTTCCAATCAAAGAGATGAAGCTATAGAAGAAGGATGGGGAGACCATTTGATGTAAGAGAGAGCACTTGCTTCCAATCCTGAATCAATGCAATAGAAAATGGATAGCCAAGTATTTTGCCTTGAAACTTGCCAAGTACTCTTTCCCATGGATCAGTGAGCGAATGCCCATAAGCATTTGTGCGCATCTAACCACACATAACTGCCAACATAATAGATCATGGCCGCTTTTGCTGAAAAAAAGTTCTGAGCATAGTGACCTTTCTTGCCAACACATGAAATTTGATGTTTAGAATATTCAAACCTCCATGCATCTTTGGAGAGCAAAGCAGGTCCATTTTAAGCAACCTCAAAGCTTTTTTATGGAGCTTAGTTTTCCAAAAAATCTCCACGGGCTGAGACATTAAAGAAGAGAGATCTCGAGATGACCAATACAGTAAAGGCAAGTAAAATTGGACATAAGCCAAAACAATGGACTGGACAAGAACATGCAAAGGCCAAGTGGAGATCTTCCAATGTTCTAATTTGTCCTGAATTTTGTTGAATATCAAAGACGTTTGCTGCTTATTGCTGATTTTCTAGCCAATTGGATAACCCAAATGCCTTACTTTGTGCTCAGCAAGAATAATCTGACCTAGCCAAAGAAGGAGCATGCTAGTCACAAAGCTTGAGAGGCAAGAGTTTTCATTTCTGAAAATTAATATTTAGAGCAACTGCCAAACCAAAATCAGAAAGGGTATCCATCAATAAGCAAAGCTCCACATGACAATTCTTTAGCATGAAGTAAGAATCATCTGCATAAGCTTGTACAATAAAAGGCCGTGAGCCAGGAATTTGTAACCCCGCAAGTTGTCCAGTATCAACCAAATGATCCATATAAAGAAGCAAAGGATCAGAAGCAATATCATAGAGCAAAGCACTGAGAGGGCATCCCTGTCAAACTGACCATCCTAGAGTCCAGCACTCAGACAAATGGTTCCCTATAAGGCATTGAGTAGTAGAATCAGAGTAAAGCCAATAAATGGCATTAACTAGCTTTGGCCCAAAACCAAGTCTGGAGATGGTTTGAGAGACATAATCCCACTATACGGGATCAAATGCCTTTGCCACATCCACTTGCATGACCAAAACATCTTGATCTAATATTTATTAGAAGAAGAGTGAAATTTTTATTGTAACTTTATGTAAATGCAAAATAATGTAGATTAATCAAGAAGCTTAGTTCTAATTCTTGTTGTAAATGAAAAGAGTCTGTGAAAGAAATTCAAATATTTTGGTGCGTTTGTTAAATCATTCACTAGAAAGATTTTTTTTTACAATAGCACATGAATGCAAATTTTTCCCTCAAGGAAGGAAGATTTGCAATGTTCTTTGACTGAACTAGCATTGATATTATTAAATTCCTCTCTATACGATTATAGATCCATTTGATGTTAGCCATCTCACTTTGTATGTTTATTTTTCCTTTTACAAAAGAGTTGATGTAGAAGGCATCTAATGTCAAGCTTATATCCTTCACTGAATTTATGGTGTTAGAATTCATGTCACAACAACCTATGTCATAGCACATGCTCACATTAACGTTTTAAAGTTTCAAATGAAGGTGGTGGAGGTGATCCCCTTAAGGTGGTGCTCCCTTGGGAGTTGATCCCATTAAATAATGTGCCCAAACAACTAATGTGGGCTTCCCCAGTGTCCCTTCAACCCAAAGATAATTTAGAAACCTATGTCATGGCATTGGGCGATGTGAAAAGTCCATCTCTTTGGTGAAAATATTGATCTTGGAAAATGTATTAACACTACTACAACAAACTACTTTACTTGGGGCAACCAATGAGGAAGTCACTTTTACAAATTTGTGTGAGTTCATAGTGCATAAATTTCCATCATGTGCACCTTGACTCTCTCATATTGTTTTCATACATTTTGTGTAGAAAATGTGTGGGACCTTTTAAAGTTGTCCAAACTCACCTTTAAAAGGGATGGTTGCCATATACCTTTTCTTAACGTGCATATTGGATTATATTATTTTGTGGGAAGGTGTCATATTCTAGCTATGGCTTTTGGGAGGTCTAGTGTTTCATATGACACTTTAGACATCCCTATAGTCTTGTTCTTCATATTCGGTTACCCACATATGTATTAATTATGTGCATATTTGCTTTTGCTTCATGTGATGTAGTGGGGTTATCTTCCCTAGGCATGGATTTTATAGAGTGTCACATACACAATCTTAAGCTTATTTGGAAGAGAAAGAGTGCTCCACATGGCCTCTCTCTCTCTCTCTCTCTCTCTCTCTCTCTCTCTCTCTCTCTCATGCGCGCATGCACATTGCCCCTACCCTTGCCCCCCCCCCCAAAAAAAAAAGAAGCCACACATACATTCAACAAAAATCTAAGATTTAATTAGTTGCCCATCCCTTACATGTGAAAGCCAAAACAAGAAATAAACAAGACAATATCATCTATGGTTGAGTGGTGTGGCTAATTAGTATTGTATTATTTAGATGTTTAGAGTCTATCTCTCCCTATGAAAGGCTTTAGACCTATTCTTTCACACATTTTGGACAATAACCTACGTTAAGGAGCAATCCAAGTATTCTACTTTAAGGAGTCACATGGTACTTTACTACTTCAAGAGAAGAGAAACACTTGTCATCAACATCCATGCACTCAATTCTTGTTAATAAAACATAGCGAACCCAAGTACCTTGTAAAAAGAATCACATGGTAACACCTTTTGCTACTAGAAGTCAAGACAAATACTTTTCATTAACATGCATGTACTCAATCCTTGCTAATAAAAGATTGCACCATGAGTTGTGCATCATGGTGTAGTCAACATCAACACTCATTCAATTTGCATTAGGATAGTACCTTTAAGAATTGTAATGAGCATTGCCAACTCTTGAAGCCAACCTAGGGCCAATCACATCCACTCTATAAGCACTAGACGTATAGCTCAATAAAGCTATTGATGTAAACAAATTGATGCTCATTAGCAATGGCACCAACCACGTTGGCTTTAAATATACATGTCCAAGGGTAATGAAGGATGGCATTGAAACTAAGCCTCATCTGAGCTAAGGATTGGTGGTGGAGCTTGTCTTCCGTGAAGTCTCTCAGAGTGGTGCTAGCTATACTTTGGATAAGGACACATGATCAAATCCAATCATACAATGTGAAATGCTAAATACAGATTGGTATGGTTACATACAACTTCAAAATGTGAGTTTTGACTCATTAGTGAAGGTGAAACTTGGCCCAAGGATATACACATGATCATTGACATACAACACCATGTATGCCCAAGTCATGTATTAAATATCGTCAATGAGAATTGAATCAAGTTGCTCTAGCCCAAATCCTCTACGTTAAATCCCAAAAATTTATGTGCATTAGGATGTATTGATTTGGCATCTTTTTGTTGAATTAACCATGCCATCATACAAGGTTTTTTAAGAAGACCCTTTTCAAAGCATTCACAAGCATCCTCAGCAAGGCTTAATTTTTTTGAGGTGAATTGAATTTGGGTATTGCTAATCCATTTTGTTTCATGAAACCTCTCAAGGATTCATCACAACAACTCATTAAAACTACCCTCAATGCCTCCCATCATTGGTGCATGATTTGAGTGAAGCTCCTTTGGTTTAGTTTAGGGCACCTTTCCTATTTTCCCCACATTATACTTGTGTTCTAAAATCAAACGCATTATATCAGTGCTTTTTTTAAAGGTAAATTTTAGACAAAAAGTTGGGCGACCATGGCATTCTTGTAAACTTTGACAACCTATATCTTTGATTAACAAATCCAAATGGGGACATGTAGCATATCAAACCAAATGGCAAGACATAATTTAGAGATTTAAGATGTTTTTTGCACCATTTAGTAAACTTACATGCATCAAAATAAGAAGTTATGCCTAATTTTCTCCACAAAGTTTAGAGCACGGTCGCTATTGTAGGCTATCATTTCTCATGGGTGAGGATGGTAGGATAGCCCACTTAGGCACGCCTTTTTCGAGGGGGGTCTCTAGAAAAAACAATAGTGCATTAATTTGTTTTAAAACAATTCCTTTCAAGCTTTCCAAAAGATAGATCACCCTATTATAGAATATGTATATTACATCTTATGGAGTTTTACATAAGCCCTAAAAAAGACACTTATGCATTATGTTTCACTTACCAACCACCATTTTAAGTCTAGGGTACTATAAGGCAAGGTAGATAATCCATGAGTGGCCATGCCACATGACCAAACCAAAGAGGATAGGTAACTATGGTCGATTCGTTAACTCTTGGAAGGCCATTTCATTTTGTGGGAGACAGCTCATATTCCTAATTCCAAGATGACCTCCTTACGAGTCATTAAGTGGTATCTCTTTGTTTTCACATCAAGCCATAATGCCCCATAAGTGGTCTACTATGCTTATGGAGATCATCTTTCCATGGAAAGACCGATATATATGTGTGGATTATGTGGTTTTAAGAGAGGAATAAATCTAGGACCCATATATACATATGGATTTTATTATGACCTCTTGAATGCTTTATTTAGGTAGGGTTTTGAAGTAACGAACCCAGCGATGATAAACAACCGTATATGGATGTCTATATTTTGTTTTTTGCCCCCATCAGGTAACCCTTGTGATGCCTCACGCTACACTTGGAGAGTATATATGTCCCCCTATGCAACTTTTAATCAAAAACCAATTAATCTGCATGTCCCTTCCACAATTAAATGAATAAGGTAAGCTATCCCCTCCCCCACCCTCGAATAAGTTCTAAAATTAAGGTCCCTACCCTCCAAAGCGACATTGCTCTTGGATAGTCATCTACCCGCGTCCCCTTCCTCTTGCTATCTCCCTTGCCTTCCCTCTTCATCGTTCAGTGCCCCTCCACCTCATTCCTTCCCCCTTTTGTCCCTCAACTTGTTGCTCCCTCCTTCCTCCCCCTTAGCTCTCTCCCTTATTAGCACACGCTAGCCCCTCCCCCTCACTAGTGCTCGCTTGCCCTCCCTAGCCCCCTTCACTATCCCTCCCGCTCACCATGTTGTGTGCGCCTCCCCCCTCCTCTCTTCCCTCTCCTCCTCCTCTCCCTCCTTGCCTCCCCATTAGTTTAGGTTAGCTTACCCCTCGCCCTTGTAACCCTCCCCTCTCGCCTTGCCCCTTTCCCTTCTCCCTCTCATCCGTCCCTTTCCTCGGCTTCTCCCTCCCCTTGTCATCTCCCCTCTCCCTTGTCCCTCCCCCTCTCCCTCTCCCTCTCCCCTCCCCCTCTCCCCTCTCCCTTGCTCCTCCCTTTGTGCCTTTAGAGCTCCCCTCGCCCCTCTCAGCTACCCCATCGTCCCTCTCTACTACCCCCATCGTCCCTTAGTTCCCTCATAGCTCACCCCTCTCAACTACCCCATCATCCCTCCTCTATGCCCCTCTCAGCCCTCCTCCATGAGGTTACGATATCATAGGTTAAGTGATGTTAACTAGTATTGTCCTTACGTTAATGAAGGTCTACCTAATCAATGTGAATTTTTGAAATTTAATTTGAATTGGTTTCTTGGCCTTGATATTCTATATCAAAAAATAGGAAATCTTTGCTTTTCAAGGCAATTCCAAATTGAAAGTTATAGAGTTTATGAGCAAGGGACCCATTCAGTGCTCCCATAAGAACATTTTTTCAAGCCCTTTAAGGGCAATCCAAACTTAAGTGGGATTTGATCTTAGAATTTCCAAAAAATCATATAAATGTTGGGATTTTCAAATAAAACATGTAAATTCTATTTTTAAAATTAAAGGCAACCTCAAATCCAAGCTAGGATTAGCATAGGGTAAGAAGGAGTAAGGAATCGGTGGTGCCAATTTTGGAGAGGAAACTGGGGCTGAGAGCCGGTTTCTGAACAGGATTGGTGACCATCGTCGCCGGTTCCTAGTCGTCGGATAATGGGGGGAGGCGGCACCGGGCGTGGTACACATAGCATTGTGTGAAGCGGGAAGCAGGGGGTGGGCGCTGTCAAGTTCGATGGTGTGATCAATTTCAGATTTGTAGCTAAAAAGTGGAGATTCATGACCAAGGGCGGAGGTGGATTGCGGTGATGGGGCACATGCACGAGCCGGTTGTAGTGAAATTAGCCGATTATGTTGGAGGATGACTCCGATTGTAATTGCACACATGGGCTAAGGAGATATGCTAAGGTGGAAGGGCAAAAAACCTCAAAAGTCTTAAATGATGGAAATTGATGCCTGAGTCAAAATCAAAAGAGTCTAATCCTGTAGCTATGGTGCAAACTCAAGTTCAAAGGCCTGGCTATGGCCATTGCCAGTACTGCTTTGCTCCCTTTAAAGCTTCCTAGCTCCCATGTCTGTTTCCTTCGCCTTCTCGCCTTCTTCCCCTCTTGGCTCTCTCTTCCGATCTGCCTTCTTGCCTTCTCCTCCCCGATACCCTGTCTCTTTTGCTTCGCCTTCGCCCAGTTTTCCTCGAATTAGAGCATCCTTGGCTTCTTCTGCCATGGGAACCCTCGCGGAGACCATGGATCCCGTACAGAAGCGGCTCATGTTTGAGGACGAGTGATCTCTCTTTCTCTATTCTCGCTCTTCTTTGATATATGTCCTGAAACTAGCGAAGCGGTGCATCGAGGATTTTGAGCAACCGTTTAGGGGACATGCTGCTAAATTTTTTGGAGCTTTTTGAGTTTCAAGTCGATCATATGTATCCGTTTTGTATTGACGAAGTTTTCCTTTTGCAGATGCATTTTAGTTGATGAGAACGATAGTGTCGTCGGACATGATTCCAAGTACAATTGTAAGTTTCCTAGCCGTGAAGGCATATTGATTTTGCGGGGGAGCGGGCGGTCAACGTTGGGTAAACATGTGATTTTGTGGGAAAATTCAACAGTATTGTTTAAAACCGCTACATCCGATCGGACTGTTTTGCTCTTCACAATATGTCGAGAGAATATTGTACTCCGCATGATGTGTGGAACGTTCCTCGGAAGCGACTTTTTCGTGTTTTGGCTAAGTTCGTGTGTGGTTGTGTGATGGAAGACAGTCTTATTTTCTAAGAGCCTTACATCAACACTTATGTTAGTTTTATAGTTTCTTTCAGATCATCAAGCTAACATGCATCTCCCTTATTGGGCTTCCTGAGAGTCAGGCCACCTGATGGAGCATATTGATGCGGGAAAAGCACTGCACCGAGCATTCAGTGTTTTCTTGTTCAACAAGAAGTATGACTTACTGCTCCAGGTTTGACTTTTTCCCTCTTCCTCCTCCTTTTCCCTTCTCCAGAGGGACGTGTTTTGGAGAAATCTAATGAACGCCTCTGGTATTGTGAATGTGAAACAGAAGCGGTCAGCTACAAAGGTTACTTTCCCTTCAGTATGGACAAATGCATGCTGCAGTCACCCCTTATACAGAGAATCTGAACTGATCCAGGAAAATCATATGGGTAGAGCAGCCTGACCGTTTCAAAGCAGTAGCGTACATTTTTCCTTAAAGTTTTCGAACTCAGTTGTCTCTTTTGCTGCAGGTGTAAGGAATGCTGCGCAAAGGAAGCTGTATGATGAACTTGGCATTGCAGCTGAGGATGCGCCCGTAGATCAGTTCACTTGTCTTGGTCGCATTTTATACAAGGCTCCATCCGATGGCAAGTGGGGAGAGCATGAATGTAAGTGAGGTTGATTGGCTCACATTTATCTTGGATCTTAATGTGAATTAGGGGTGTAATGCTGTGAGTTTTACTTTGCAGTGGATTACTTGCTCTTTCTTGTTCGTGACGTAAAATTGAACCCCAACCCTGAGGAAGTAGCAGATGTAATGTATGTGAACAAAGAGCAGCTTAAGGAACTACTGAGGAAAGCCGACACTGGTCAGGATGAAGTAAAGCTCTCTCCATGGTTCAGGCTCGTGGTGGACAACTTCCTCTTTGACTGGTGGAACAAGCTTGAGAACGACACTCTTTCTGACGCTGCCAACATGAAGGACATCCATAAATTATGTTGAAGACTGGCAATATGAATTTCTTACATAGTGCAATAAAGCCCTTACGCATATATGACAAAAAACCAAACGACTATCCCTTAAGTTTGTCGTTTAGAAAGTGCAATTGAAGGCTTCTGCAACTGCCCAGTAGGGGTGTGGGATAGGTATGTTGATGGGTGCTTACTGTATGAGAGAGCAACGTGAGCAAGACATCTTAATCAATTTAGAGCAACAGATTATTCAAAGAAGAAATTGGCTACTTCATAGACTTTGTGTATTTTTTAATCGGATTGTATTAAACAAAGCTTTCTACAAATCACAGTGTGCGCTGTATGAGAGTGCACATATAGCATTGTGGTGGGCATATATAAGTTTAAGAGTTACATGTCTCTTTTGTTTACTAAGCTATATTTGCCCAATTTAAGATTTGTCTTCAGTATAGGTCAGCTTCACTAGGGCGCACATTAAAGTTTCCTTCATAAAGATTGACAGAGACTTTGTACCATCAAAACAGGTACAAAGAGTCATAACCCTAAGTAAAATGGTTGTGCCTTGGGCAAAGTAGGACTTTTGGACGGTGATGGTAAACAGTAGAGCCTGGAGCTCGTGCCATGCCATGTTCATAATTCTTGTACAGTAATAGCTTAATACATTTTATTTTTCTTTTTTCTCCCCCCTGATTAATAGACCCTAAGGTCTCTAAATAAGTGAACTTTAGTTAAGTCATTGTGGTGATCTTCAATAGGGAGGGAGGATAAGTGTATTTTGCCGGAAATCAGACACATAAATTCCTCCAATTTGAAAGAAAAATCTCTCAGCCTTGCACGTATATCTGTCTTGTAGGTCAGGCCACCAGTTCTTTGCTCTCTCCTGCATGCTTGAGCATTCTCTATCATTGTCCTCAGTTTTATTAATGCCCTCTATCCTGTGAGCATTCAGATATATATTTCGTCCAAGTTCAACACATTTTCAAAGGTCTTCAAACCTCTATATGCTTACCTAGCACAGTTGACCATACAACATCAGGATTGAAAATCCACATTCGCCACAGCCTCACCCAGTTGGTGTGCCCTACCAAGAAGATCAATCATGGCTGGGGTAATGCCATACTGTTTCCTCTTGGCCTGAAAGTGGTTCAGGCCTTTGTCTGCTAGGCCCACATGACCGCACATGATGAGAACACAAGGAAAATAACCCCATCTGGCTCTATGCCTTCCTCCCTCATTCTCTGAAACAAATGAAATCACTCTCACCCCGGCAGGTATACCCTACAATCAATGCATTCCATGCCATGCTGTTTCCAAGCTCCCTAGCAAAACAGTTTTGGGAGTTGAGGCAAAATCAAGCAAATGAGTTCCTTGAGGGTGTGCATTTACTAGCAAAGAGAAATAGGCTATGACATGAACCTTGTACACTCTAAACACAGCGTCCTGCAAAGGTTCACTGGATATCTGAGTAATACAGAGTGCGTGTCGAGGGTATAACAAACATAACAGTTAGTTGGGACATGAATACAAATGTTACATGTCTCTCTTGCCTGCTAATTGATGTGTAATTGATTTTGTCTGATTTCCCATATTCAATTGATTACAGCAGTAGTTCATGATGACGCTTTCTAAGGGAATGAAGGAAGTGAGATTGTACCCAAAAAGGACATTATATGGCACCTTAGCGCAAACTGCTACCCATCTACTCTCCCCCCGGTCAGTATTGAAAGAAGCTTTACACTATCCAAACACAAACAGAAGTAGAAATTACATATTTCAAGGGTTACAACTACTTCGAAGTGGTAGTTCTTTTTTAAGCAGAAAAATACTGTATTATATTGATATTATAATGTAGCAGGGAGATAGACTGGCTCTCTCTCTCCTGCTCAATACTAACTGAACTGAATAATGATGCACTCAAAACACAAGTGATGCTGGAGGGAAATTATTAATAAACAATGTCTGGCCCAGAGGCTGAATACAACTGTAAATAGACAAGAACTGTATGGAGGGGAATCCCTCTCTACAAAAGAGATAACTAGGAGACCTATTGTAGACTAGCTTAAGGCGGGAGGGGTTGCTGGTCTGTTGCAGTCTTCTCTGGCTTGATCTGGACTCAAATGTTGTTGCGGACTAAGTGCTAAAGTTGCTTGAGGAGATGAAGGGTGAGACCAATGGGCTGGCCTTAAATAAGCTTTTAGGGTAGGTTGACTGACCTGGTTTGCTGGTCAATGCAGACCGTTGACCAGATTATAAGTCAACATCGGCCAAAAAGTCAATGCGTAGACTTTTTAACCAAAAAGCCAACTCTGCATACCCGTTTTGTCTTTTGAGGCTTCTTGATAGTATTTGATGGTGCTAGCATCATGCTACGGGTTGTGGATGCTTGTGACATCCCCTTCTGTTGTAGTGTATGGAAAGAGTCACTTGGGATATTGAAGGGTAGAAATAACCTTTGACAAGGACTTTTGTAACAACCATATACTTGGCTCATGGATCTTGATCGGATGGAACTGAATACCTTGCTTATGAATCTTGATTTGATGAAACTGAATCCCAAGGTCTTTTGCTAACTTTTGGTAAGTGTACTTGCTGTAGGTTGATGATCTAGGAAGATGCTCAATGCAATTCTCCTTTGTGTGTATTGGTGTTAGGGACGGAAGAAGATTCGTATGAGGGAAGCATTCTTGGTCTTGGTGTAGTACTACTATGTCTTGATTGGAGTCCTCTGAATGATTGAAATCAAAGGTCGAGGCGGAACACCTCTAAGCCAGGAAATGAACTTGGACCCATGGCCTAGGAACTTGACTTCCAAGCCTTGGTTCTAATAATCTAGTCAGACTTCGAGTTGGTACCACCATTGTGTCCCCAAGATGATGTCTGTTGCTTGCGTAGGTGCGACCATAAGTGGTTGTAGTCTACCCACCTTGAGATCTGCAGAGAGGTTGAAGCTACTCGCATGTTGCTCTCTATCTGTTGCCCTGAAAATGCACCATTCAAGGCAATAGGTTATGTTGACGTAAGAGTCAACTGAGCCTGCTTAGTTGCTTTGGTGGAAATGATGTCCTCTGAACTACTACCAATCTGTCCACAGAATTGAAATATATTGGGAAACTAACGAGGCTCCCCCTTCAGCTGGGGCCTTGTCAAGTCTCTTTTGTTCTTGTCCCACCAAGACAAAAAAACTATTTCAGCATTTTTATCCACATGGTTGAATTGAAAGCTAACTTTAGCAATCCATGTGTACCAAAGAGCATGGGCTTTGATTTGAATTGAGTTATCCTACTTGGTTTTTAAAGTATCTCCTAGCAAAATGGCTTTCCAATTTAGATGCTCTCCTACAACCATTTGCACCAATTTCCAAACTATTTTGGCTCGAGGGCATGCAACAAATTGATGAAAATATCCTCTTTAACCCCTGGGCATTTCTTGCAATTGCCATCTCCTTTGCCAATGGCAAACCCTCTAGCATGAGTCCAAATAGCCATATGAAGCATAGAGTGGACATCTTTTCTGGAATGGACTTTGTCCATATTTTGTAGAATCTGGCTTTCTAGCAAGCTCTGTTGTCCAAGAGTTTCCATCTAGACTTAAGAACTATGAAGACTTCCTCAATGGTGGAATGAGTATGGGGAAAAAATGGGGACTACCTACCCATATGAACTCCATCTTGTATATAGGGGAGGTGCCTCCTTTCCACAGGGTGTCTTCATTCCATACATCCATCCTAGCCATGATAAGGTCATGAAATTGATTTGAAAGTGCAAAGTCCCTCCTAATCTTTGGCCAAGTTTTCCACCTCATGTTCACTTTGATCCACACTTGCCGCCAACTTTGCAGTCCTTTCCTGTGGAGTAAATTGGCTCTAGCAAAACCATTGGCGTTGAGAGCTTTGTCTTTGAAGATCGTTGAAACCCGCATGGAGTCAAGGGCCATAAAAGCACCCTTGCCTAAGAAGGCAATTTGACACTTTATCTCCTCAAAGGACCTCCATAAGGAGTACCCTTGGAGTTGCATGGTTTAGGGTTGCACAAGGCTGAGAGGATAGGATACCTCTTCCATTTAGGAGCTCTAACAAGCCTGACTTGATCTACATTTCTCAGCAATTGCTATGCCCTATCTCACTAGGGGTTGAGGATTGCCTTAGGAGGAATGGATTTTCTTTAAATGTGGTCATTTAAAAATGAGATAATTAAAATTTTAAACATACGCTTGGGAAGGAGTAGGCTTTTCTTTAAATGACATTGAAGAATTTAAAGACACAATGGGTAAATACTTAAAAGGTAATCTCCAAAGGTAACAATGATAACCAAATTTTTTCAAACATGTCTACTTGACTCTTGGGTGTCTCACATATGGGCTATCATAGCATTGCTAAATGATTGATTGCTTGAAATTATTTTCATTTGGCTTTACAATCATCATGTATGGCATATTTACAAAAGCATAGCCCTCTCCTTATCATCATTATTCTATGTTTAACATCTATATCCTTTGAACTAAATTTTTTTGACACACTTGTACATTTTTTTGAGTTTATCTTCATCAAAGCATTGCCTAATATCTTGGAGCTCATACTATGCATGATGCATGTTGAATTATTAGAGAGTATCATGGTCAATATCCACTTAAAACTTGGAACCATTTTGACAATATCTCCATACTTTCAAGGCATGCATAAGAACAGACAATGAGTACAACCGACATACAAGGCATCCACATTGAACGATTGTGAAGAAAAAATGTGCATAGAGTGTGCTAAGGCATGTGAATGGAATGTATTAAGAAATATTGCATTAAATTTTCCTAAGGGTCAATTAATTTTATAAGGGTAATCGAGATGAAAACCCTTAAGATAGGCATACGAGCCAAAGAGTGGATGCACAACCTACTTAAGGCTAAAAGGTAGGCACATGCCCTACAGAAGATGTATATGTCTCATTTCCACAAAAGGGTATAGGTTGCCCAAGTAAAATTAATAGCTAATGACACTATAGATAGCTAGGTTGCATTTTCTAAATGGATCTAGGTTGCTTGCTTGTGTAATTTTGAGCACTAGAGCTCTAAATATTGGCTAAAAGAGACTAAAACACCATGTGCTCTTCATGTAGATGTATTTTAATGCTAGACCTCTACATGCCATGAGTAAATTTATCCCTTCAGCATGCGTGCCTAACATGTAGGTCTAGCATTGTCAATAGTCTAAGGACTCCATTATGTGTGTGAGTGCATGTGTGTGTGTACACACATGCGTGCACATATATGTAGGTGTGTTTGGGAGAGACTAAAATGAAATCGTTTAGACTTCACAAGCAGTTGTAGCTTGAATGAAGAGATTTGGACTACTTTTTTATTAGCCTTCTCCTTTAGTGCTAGCCTTCATCATGGCTGAGTTTGCCCTTCACCTCTGGAGTGTTGATAGAAACTCAGTACGAAGACTTTGTATAAATGGATGCTCAAGTATGTGTGGGTGTGTGGATTTGTATGTGTGAGAGCATACTTTTATACTATGGTCTACACCCACTGTTGGTCACTGATGATGTCAATGGGGATTTCATAGTAGCTAGTCCCTACTATGCGTGATGGAGTTTATGGTTTTCAATCTTATGAGTGACTCTCATGAGATTGAAACTACACTATGTTGTGTTTTTAGAGGATGAGTTTGGGAATGTTCTTGGATTCATCTAGGTATATGCTTCTGCCGTATTAGTGGACATGCAAATTTCACCTTGTGAAGTTTTCGTCCAAGTTGCGGCCTACTGCTATTGCAATAATTCTTTCTATCTTAAATGGTGCGTTGCCCTATCAACTAGATTTAGATTTAGATGCTCGTTTGGGAGAGACTAAAATGAAATCGTTTAGACTTCACAAGCAGTTGCAGCTTGAATAAAGAGATTTGGACTACTTTTTGATTAGCCTTCTCCTTTAGTGCTAGCCTTCGTCATGGCTGAGTTTGCCCTTCACTGCTCAATGTTTATTACTTTTGGGGTCTGAGTGCTAAAGCTTTACACGAGCTTTGTTGCTTTTTCAAAATAATTAAAAATATGGATAGGATTTTCATGAATAAGACAGAGGTGGATTCATTTAGATAGAATGTTAGTAATGATTACTACCTACAGACTCTGGCAATTATGAGGTCCCTGCCATTTGCCTTGATCATGATTAATCATAGGAGCCACCTCTCCTTCTGTGTGACCTCCTTAACTTGGTGTTCTTTGGTTGTCTCTAGCTCAACGGGTCTGGTTAGAATTATATCTCTGTTGGTCTATTGGAATGTAGTCTACACATAGCTTTTTCGCTCTTTGAGGTTTTGTGGACTCCTGAGCCTCCCCATTGCCCTCACATTGCGGCCCCTGTGCTTCATGTACACTTGATCATGTGGTGCGACTGTAGCTTAAGGGCATGGGGGTGTCCTCCTTCATTGTTCCTATTCAAGTTTTCGTGGCTTCTCACGTCGTTCAGTTGAAGCTTCTAAGTCCATGCACTATTTGCAAACATTACGTGGAACGTTACCTCAAGAAATTTCCAAGTCGTTATATTTCTCTTATAGCAATGAATTGTACTATATTTGAGCTTCAACCTTGGCTGGGATAGTGGCTATTTCTCTCTATTATGGTGTTGGTAGATACTCCAGGAGCCCTCACCGTGATCACTCTATAGCAGCAATAGCCTTGGTTTAGTAGAGGGGATGGTGAGAGACTTGGCATCAACTTCTTAAAGAGGAGACTAACATTATTTATGTTGTTTCACTTTGTTTGAGGTCTCAAGTACCTAGTGTCACTGTGCTTCTTTTTACTAGCCTACCTTCTATTCGACCAGTCTATTCCAAAAATTGTGAAGCTAAAACCAGTGCTTCTTTGAGGACCATCTCTCCTAGCCTCATAGGATCGCTCTCCACCCTTCAACTTGATGGTTTATAGCTCATTGGGTTCTTCTAGTTCCTAGCCTAGCCAGTGGTTCTGGTCTTCTGGTGCCGAAAGTCAAATTGATTAATACGTATTCTCTTGTTCTGATTCGATTGCTCTTCTTCATCCATTTGCAAATTGATGAGTGCGATGCGACATTCTTTTGATCGTGTTGGATTCTTTTGTCACTCGTTCAGATTAAGAAGTTTTTTAAACCGACAATTGTGGTGCAACATTCTTCTGATCATGCTGGATTCTTTTGTCAATTTGCTCCTTATGTCTCCTTTATTTCTTCCATTTTTGTTCTAATGATTGGTTGATCTTCTTCATGAAGTGTTATTAATTCATTTTTATATATATACATATATATGATTTTTGGAAGGATCAGGGTCGTAGGCTTAGGCTTAAGTCCAATATCGCTTAGAGTAGACAGTAAATAGAAAGCTTTCCGTATAACTATATATTTCGTCAATTTGTTTATCTTTTGATAATTTTTTTCCTTGTTTCTCTTTTGAAAATTCTCTTTTTATAGGCCTAATGGCTTGTCGCATGGATTCTTTAATGATTGATAAGGGTTGGTTCTTCTAATTTTACACACACACACACACACACAACCTTGATTTGGTCCATCATTTTAATGTTATATTTTTTTACCTTGATGTTACATTATGGGCAATGTAGCTTGTGTATAAAAAGTAATTGATTATTGCACATAGCCATGTTGTCACGTGAGCAATTAATGGATTGAAATGTTTATCATTTGCTAAGTAAGAGGTGTGCTGTCATATTGGAAATACATCTAAAACCAATGACGGTAATTACACTCTTCAATAACTTCTACTTCAAACTAAACAACAAAATGGCATTGGACAAGGTACTTTCGATGACACATACAGATGGGAATACATAGTAAAAGTTCATTGCAAATGTCAAAACACATGACAAGACAAAAATAGAATGGCATTGTTCTAACAAAATGTCATGTTGGATGGTGGCTAGTTAGTATCTCTCCTCCAATTAATATGACAAATTTCACAAAGTGCGACAAGTATACAGGGGTACTTATATCATCAGTATATTTTGATTGATAACTAGATATTTGGGAATTTTTGGAATGACATTATTAGAAAAAGAAATTTAGCTTTCGATTCAAATACCGCATGACAACTTAAAGCATTGTATTATTGTACAAAATGATGCTTAGAATTTGATTTGTATTGAATCAAGTTGTTGAATTAAAGTTCAACATTGTAATGAATCGGTTTGCATATGTATCGTACACACACGTATGCACTTATACACACACACACAGTGTATGTGGTGAAAGTCATACAATGCCTATCATAAACAAGTGGGGTTACCAATTGATACCTTGGTACCTCTATTACAGAAGAGGAAGGTGATGCCAAAATTTGTGTGAAACTCAATCGCACTGATGAGTTTCATGTATAGTGAAAGTTCCACAATTCCTATCACAAATGAAGGGGGAAGGTAAAAAAAGGTTGGTAAAGGCTTGAGCCTTATTATTACTTGATACCTATATACCTCTACTACAAAAGGAAAGGTTTGAGGAAGGGATGTTGAGACTTTGTGGGTATGTGAAATGAATTTCCATCAATATGGACATCAAATGGGGAAAGAACCATGTGACATAATACATGGTGAGTTCTTTTATGTGGCTTTTTCACTATTTCATGTTAACGTGGATTTTCATACATACCATTCTCAACACATATTGATAATATGGAAGCCTTGGATTTTGATATACACAAGGCATGGAGACATTTCATTGGCATATGTGCACAAAATCCGGCTACTTAACATGGGGGTGGTAGAGATAAAGTAATCCAATGGTGCAGGTGGCTGTATGGCGATATGGCCAATAAGGGCTATTGGAGTGCCATCATATGCAGAATCCTTGGTGTCCCAAGTATTTTGAGAGGCAAAAGCAAAGAAAAGAAGGAGAATCTATGATCCTCAGTAGAAGCACGACAAGAACATGCAAGATGGCATGCAACTCATCGTAGGGAACGTGATGCATGGATATAATCAAACAAACCATGATGGTAATAGGGAAGCCCATGTAATTCATTCAGTCAAAAATAAAATTAAACCACTTTGGACTTTGTAGAAAGGTTGATAACTCTTCTAAATGTATGGAGATTCATAAGTTTTCTTGTTTTTAGTTTATCCATACGTTTTGTCAACTAGTTTTTTGGGAAGATTGAAAATTTTTTAGTTTCTTATAAGATTGGATAGATTTAAGGTTTTTTAGAATTTTAACTTTTAATCATCTTTTACGGGTTAGGGATTTGTGCCCTATGTCATAAAGGATTTGTATCATCTTCATTTTAGGTTCTCTCTATCCCTATCCACTCCCTTCACTAGTCTTGCCCTCACCTCTAAGGATACTCATGTTTGACATCCCATTCTCGTCCTCTACCTTCTTCAATCACAAAATAAAAGGCAAGGAGGACCACAAAATTAAAGGGTGAGCAAATCAAGACTTCAAGTGAGGAGGCTCACTTAGAGCACGAGTCTTCACTGCCGTGGCGACAGGAGAAGATCCCCCTCAAAAGAAGGCCTACCACACAAAATGAGCTTGATGAGAAGGCAACAAGGACCACATTGCCAAGGATCTCTAGAAAAAGAGGTCTTGTGTGATGGAGGAATCAAGGTCAAGGTCCTAGGATGCCCAAATGCTCAAGTTCTTAGTAGGACCCTTCCTCACCAAACAGAACATGATGTACCCCATGTCGACAATTTGGTGAAGAATTGATGCTAGCCTACTTCTAAACCTTGAAGTATCAAAGGAAATTTCATTTTAGCCTAAGCTTTCGAGAACGGTAATCTGCTCACTCTCCTTCACTTCGTCTTGCACACTTTGTTCTCCTTCACACTCTCACTTTCTAAGACTTTCCTTCTCTCCCTCCTCCCTTCTGGTTGCCTTATGTAGCTCTAATATTGCTCTAGTAGATGTGCTTCAAAAAGTGGAAAGATATATAAGTTGCATACCCCTTATTTTCTAAAATGTGTAACATTTTGAAGGCTTGGATTAGCAAAACTCTAAAATAGAACTGCACAGAATTATAGTCAAGCCTACGATGAATTTATAAAACCACTACAAGGAAAGAGCACGACAACTCTTGTAAACATTTTCCTCATCTTGAATAGATTAGCAAAACTATGTCTAAATTATTGAAACTCAAGTTGGAGCTTCTCTGAATGAACCAAAATGATGGGGAACTTAATCTAAACTTCTATTAAAAGCTTCCTTGAACCGGCAGAATATTTTGAAACGAAATGGCCTAAAGAAGAACATGAAAGTAAAAGTGCAAGATCAATGATAGCAAACTTCAAATCAATGTACCTTCTTGCACCTCACACGTTCCCCAAAACTTGAGACAATTTCCATTCAAGAGTAGCTGGTGTCCTCCAATGAATTTTTTTCAACTTCCACCAACAAAAGGCTTTTGATAGCCCATTAGTTCCGCATGCTAGTGCTAGTTGGTGGTTAGAGGTTGCAAGGCTTCCTATTTTAGCTTGTTGATCAAAGGTGCAAGGACCATGGGAATGCCATTATCTCAAAGAAAAGTGGATAAAGGATCGATGTGGTGCCAAGCATTGCTTTGCTGAAGACGCAAACGTGGGAAGAACGAATACAACCCCATAGAACAGCAAAGGGAAAAACTTTTTATGATAATTGATTTTCCATGAAGTAAACACCAATATGATCATAACTTACAAAAGCAACAATAACAATAGTAATGAAAATGAATTTAGAAGAAAGAATTGGTATGCTTTTCATACTTAATAACCCCAATATGATATCTTTCACCAATTTTCCAATTTTCGCAATGCCCAAGTCTCTTCAACTAATCTGAAGAACCCATGGTTTTTCTCACTAAACATCAAGTAAAAGTAGTTGATTAATAAAACATTTTGGCGTGATACTCTAAAGAGATTAATAATAGCAAAAATTGTTTGTCGAACCACAGCAACAATGAGTTTAGAACCAATTAAACTATAGTAACGCGAGCTCAATGCAGCCCATTCATCTGTTATACATGGGGCGAATAGAGATTTCCATGCTTGATGTTTCAAAAGTGACTTGAATGGGCTATGCTAACAATCCCTTACAATTGCGTGATTAGCTTCAGAATGTGGATTCGGCTACAAGGCTACACATGAGATGCCTAGGGTAGCTCGAAAAGGACAAATATATGCTTTCAATGCTCTTTTGAAAGTTACAGAAGTTAAGAGCTCAGGAAATTCTGAAGTTCACAGCTGGCTGGTAAACTTCAGAACCAAGGCTAAGACATGGAAAGGACTCGAATTTTGCAACTTCTCAAAAATTGAAAAACTACTACAATACATTTGACCTTGGATAGGACTCATAAGCTTCAAAACCAAGACTACGACATCAAATTTTGCATTTAAGCCACGGCAGACATTGCAACCTCTTGTTAGCTCCACATGTGATAGCTAGGGTAGCACGAAAAGGGATGCTCCTATTTATGGTTGTACAATGCGGATGTTTTAACGTGAATTGTAGCTGCACTCAACCATGTCCACAAATGAAAAGTTGCCAATCCACTTAGAATTGCAATGATATTGATTACCCACGATCCTATTCTACAAATACAACCCATTTCAAGATCCATGGACAAAGGTGTTACATCCAAAAACAACAAATCTCACACTTTCTCATTGCCCTCGCTGCCACCTCCTCTTCGATGACTTTCACATCTGCCCAATTCATGTTCGTGAGTCCTCTCTCCTCGTGATGTTGCTGTTCGGATAACATTAGCACCTCAGATCAGATCTCATAAAAGTTTGACCATGCCAAGCATGCAAGATGGGCTATGATCATTGCACTTGGTCGAAAGGTGAGTAGGCCCTTGGTGTGCTTTATTGATTCATTAGCATTTCGACATGAACCCACTTGGACCTGTGTAAGTCATGGATCTTGGCAAATAGCAGGAGAAACCATAGCAAGCTTCATTGTAATCTTCGCACTGCATGCAGTAACGGGAACAAGAGGAATCATTGCGACTTTGGTCGCTTCGCTCATAGGGGTGCAACTTTTTTGCAGGAAAGAAACCACAGTCAGACGAGCGATGGAAAGAGAGATTATGATTAGGATGTGTGCGCGATGGAGTAGGGAAGGGCCATGGGGAGGCCTTTCCCACGAGGAATCTGATAGGATTTCGACGATCGGCCGGTAGGCTGAGAGCCAAATCCGATCGGATTCGATTTGGGAAGGCTGGACACATGGCCTTTCTTAGCCGTCAAGGGAAGTGGGGAGGGGCCGGATGGTTGCCATGTGGTAGATATGGTTGCTGATTTTTGGGAGGCACATTCCACCCTTTTAAGAGGGCTTGAGCCAACGGTGGAGATTGCATCTCCACCAACCCATGACCTTCATTGATGGAGCTAGCGTGAGCTGAAGCGAGAGAGAAACGTGGAGTGGGGTGGCTAGAACCTGGAGTGGCACACGAAGCATTCAATGCGTGCCTTCTCCAACACTCCTCTAGGGGGCTCCAGCCTTTTGCCAATGTGTGCAACACGTGGTAGCCTGAGCATAGCCTCCAGCATCTTCCTCTTCACGAATCCTCCGCATGCCATGTGGCAGCCCAAAACTCCTCTGTGCGACACATGGTAGCCCGTTTATGTGACACATGGCCTGTTAGTCTCCTCTTTCTCCTTAATATATTATAAGATAAGATAAGATGACGGTGCTGCTATGTGTCTTGGGTGAGGAATTGCAAAAGGATTTGCTATTGCATGATGAATATTGAAAAGGTTATACACCTTGACAACAATTGGTGGGTGAAACCTACGTTAGGGTTCTTGGGGAGCATTTTAAGGTTGATGCCACTCGTTGGGTGAACATTGACTTGGGTTAAGTTCTATTGCGAATGGCAATGTTAGTTGAGTGTGTGGAAAATTTGATGGGGCTTTCCCTTGGTCATAGTGGGACCCAAAGACCTCGATATTTGGTTTGTGAACGTGATTGCTACCCATTGTGGCAAATGTCAGTACCATTAGTTAAATTAACAAGTTAGTGCATGTTTGGCATACTTTTCAGTGGCAACCATTTTAGCAAGTACATATTTTGGCATGTTTTAACAAGTTAGTATATGTTTTGAAGCTAGCCACATATCTCAATGGCCAGTCTTGATATTTGTCTCTCTTCATAGTTTTAGGCTAAGAGAGGAGGTCGCATTAGCATCTTGAAAACGAAGAAAATAAGAGTGAAGATGGTCACTCCATTGCAAGTAAGGAAAACACACAGTTGGATCTTGAATTTAGCTACCCTCGTTAGAAAATTTATTGAGCTTTTCCAATGTTGTGTTTTCATGTAAATGCTGATTTTGGAGGATAGAAAATGTGAAGCGTAGAGTTGAGCATCATGGCACGTGAGAATGTGTGGTAAGCAAAACTAGAGGGTTTTTGGAATCTGTTTACGTGAATGGCAAGCCTCTTGAAAGTTTCTAGGCAAAAGTGACTTGTTCGGTTGCACAACACTAGTGCCTTCCTTCACATGGAATGCCGAGGGAGTAGCTACTACTGAAGCAAAGTTGGAGGGTTTTTTGGAATCCGTGTACACCTATGGCAAAGGTTCCTGGAAGTTGTTAGGCAAAAGTCACCAATGGGGCTGAACGATGTGAGCGCCTTGCCTAGGGAGCAGCCACCGAAGCAAAACTGGAGGGTTTGTTGGAACTTGTGTGGCTCTAGGGCAAAGATTCTGGAAGTTTCTAGGTTTGCAAGTCAAAAGTGACCTACTAGGCCGAACGACGCGAGCAACCTATAATGATGCGAGCGCCTTCTTGCCAGCACCGAAGCAAAGTTGGAGGGGTTTTTTGTTGGGGGGGATCTGTGTTCCACCTATATGGCAAGGTTTTTGGAAGTTTTGAGGTATAAGCGACCTACTGGCCCTTGGGTCGGATGAAGCGAATGACCTACTACTTCAAGTAGCCGCACACAACTGGACATGTATGGCCAGGTTGGAAGTTTCGAGGTAAAAGCGACCTACTGGGTCGAATGACGCAAATGACCAACTCGTGAATGGCCAGGTTGTTGGAAGTTTCAAGGTAAAAGCAACCTACTGGGTCGGATGATGCAAATGACCAACTGCTGCAAGTAGTGAGGTCGCAAATGCGCGAGGCAAGAGGCAGTAGCTTCAAAGACACACTACCGCCATTTTTTCAAAAATTCAGATTTCCCACCAGCTTTTAAATGTGAGCTTCTTCGTTACGTTTCATCATCATCATCATCATCATCATCATCTTCTTCTTCATCTTCTTCGTCTTCTCTTCGCCATAGCCAAAAAGCTTCCCTTCTGCCATAGCCGAGCTTGCCTTCAAGCTTTTCCATCGCCATAGCCAACGCCATAGCTGCCACAGCTCTATGGAGCTCGACCTCCTCAGTTTCCCCTTCTCTGTCGATTCCTTCTCCCCTTCCTCCTCCCGTAAACGCCTCCATTTCCTCTCCCACTCCCACCTCGATCACACCCGTGGCCTCTCCTCCCATTCCTCCTTCCCCATCTACTGTTCCCCCCTCACTGCTCGCCTTGTCCTCCTCCGCCATCCCCAGGTATTTCGCAACGCTTCCTCTCCATTTCGCTCTGCTTCTTCTTGCTGCTTTCACATCTCTAACGGATCTCTCATCCCTGTTTCGCTTCCTCAGATGCACAAGCATCATTTCGTTGTCTTCGACGTCGAGGAGCCCTTGCTCGTCCACTCCGAGGATGCTTCCTTCACCGTCACCGCCTACGATGCCAACCATTGCCCAGGTGGGCTCTCAGAATCAAGGAGCCTGCCGCGTCGGTTGGGGTAGTTTTGCAATGGAATCTCATATTTGTCGCACATTTCGTGCAGATTAGTTGTAGGTTGCGTGGAATCCATGCGAACAAGTTTCGGAGATGAGTCCCATCGGTTTCCCAAATAATTGTGCTCGATCTCATTCGCGTTTTGCATGCTTCGATTGACTGAACTTGCTTTTCCTTACAATCTGCAGGTGCTGTTATGTTCCTATTCGAGGGAGATTTCGGCAGAGTCTTGCATACGGGGGATTGCCGGCTTACGCCGGAATGCTATTCCAGGCTTCCGCGCAGGTTGTTCGGCGGTTCCTTGGATTGTTTGTTCTTGGACTGCACATTTGGAAAGGAAGCAATTCGGATGCCACTCAGGGAAGAAGCTATCAAACAGGTTAAGATGAAGCTATCAAACTCGTACCATCACTCAAGCCTTCTAATCTCTCTGAATCCCCGTTGGTTCCCGAAGCATCTTAACAGGTTTTCGCTTGCACGGATGCATCTTTTGACGGCAATCTTGATTTGGCACTTGTGATTTGCAGGTAAAGCAATGCATATGGAATCATCCAGATGCACCCATTGTATACCTCGCTTGTGATCTGTTGGGACAGGAGACGCTTCTAATCAGTCTCTCCTGCACGTTTGGAATGAAGATTTATGTGGACAAGCAGAGTCTCGCCGATTTCTACAGCACTCTTGCATTGGTTGCGCCTGATCTGATTACGGACGACCCTGAATCCACCCGTTTTCATGTAGGTAGTTCCCCCTCATCGAAAATCTCGAGTTTAGTTTTAATTAGAGAAAAGTGCTTTGACAAAATTTGCTTCCGCAGGTCTGCGAAGGGTTCCCAAAACTCTACGAGAGGGCAAGGCAGAAGTTCGCTGCGGCTCATGAGAAGGGTCAACACGAGCCACTCTTCATTCGTCCCTCTGCCCAATGGTACACATACGGGGAGAGGCTAGAGGGCGTAGGATCTGGCTTGCTGCTTCTGGAAAAGATCTATCAGAAAGCACCCTCGATCACTCGTAGAAGGGCCAAGTCGGTGCCGACTGAAGCAGAGAGAGATCCATTCGGTATTTGGCATGTATGCTACTCTATGCATTCCTCGCAAGAAGAATTGGAGGCATTTTTGGAGAAGCTTCGTCCGAGGCACGTGGTGTCCACAACTCCTCAGTGCAAGGCAACCGAGCTGAGCTATGTGCGATCTCTGAAATGTTCTCAGACTTGTGGAGCGATGCGGAGTGAATTCATCACAGCGGAGGAGAAAAGTTCCGCTGGAGAGATTAGAGAAGATGCCATTTGGCAGGCTGATGAAGAATTCTCTGCTTCAGCAAAAGGAGATGAGCCTGTCTCAGATTCGCTCTCATCACCCAACAGAAACATTCCTCTGTTTGGGATGGCAGTAGCAGGGCTGGCTCCGTCTCCTCCTGTTTCTTTCAACTCTGATGAGGAATGTCTATCCGAGGGCGAAGATACAGCGAAGTCTAGGGAAATTGCTCCGATGAACAACCATCCATTGCATGATCCAATTCCAATTCAAGATGCTGTGGCTGTGAAACCTCAGTATCCTGCTGTTGAAGATGAAGATGAAGATGATCTTAGTGAAGAGCAGAGTCCAGGCAATTTGGAGTGCAGAAAGGTGGGTTGTTCTCCGTCACACAGACTCGGTTTTCCTGGACAGAAACAGAGTTCTCCTCTCCAGAGTAGCTATTCCACGAAGAATTGTGGCTTCGGGGAAACCGCTAGGAGACTCTACAGGTCATTGAACATGGCTGTTCCCAGGCCTCTGCCATCTCTTCTCGAGCTTGATCGGGAGATCAAGAGATCCAGGTTCTAAGTTTTTCCCAGGTCTATGCCATCTCTTCTCGAGCTTGATCGGGAGATGAGAGATGCAGGTTCTAAGTTTCTGCTTGAGGTCAAAAGAACAGCACAGAAACACGATTCTAGGGTCTACTCAGTAGCTACTAAGCAAGGAATTGTGCTTGGACTTCAAAGGAACAGCACAGAAACAGTAGCTAGTATGCAAGGAATTATGCTGTTTGAGCTCAAAAGAACAGCACAGAAACACAAATAGTATGCAAGGAATTGTGCATTGAGCTCAGAGGAAGAGCACAGAAATACCGATTTCCAGGTCCTGAGGAGCCACTATGCAAGGAATTGTGCTTTAAGCTCAAAAGAACAGCAGAGAAACTCCGATTTCCACTCTACTCACAGTGGATGCTATGAAAAGAATTTGTGCTTTGAGCTCAAAAGAACAGCACTGAAACACAGATTTCCGAGGTCTACCCAGTTGCTACTATGCAAAGAATTGTGCTTTGCGCTCAAAAGGAAGAAACCAGATTTCTAGGCTCTATGCAAAGAATATGGTTTGAGCTGAAAATAACAGAGCACAGAAACATAGATTTCGCGGAGATTGCCCCTTCTCGAGACATCTCGCGAGCAGGATTCATGTAAAATTCCAATATCAAGCCTTATATGGGGAATTATTCATTCTCCTTCTTTCCTAAGACATTTCATACATACCTTTTCATTGGTTAAACTCAATAATCAAGACGATTCATTGGTTAGACTCATTAATCAAGACGATTCATAGGTTAGACTCATTAATCAAGACAAAAATTAAGAGAAGAAGGAAGAGTGCTTAATGATCTTGGAATTCTTAGTTCCTATAGTTTCACATCTTCTAGTGTGAGATCCAAATGTCAATGTATGAGAACACATCTTTTTGACCTCCCTATACCCACTCTTTTTTTTCCCCAAATCCAAAAGTCCATATACAAAATGATGGGGTTGGTCAAAGGAAAGGCCATATACAAAATTTAACAAAGCAAAATTGGGCCACATGTCCTTTGCTTATGTTGCAAGTAGCAAAAGAGGTTATGAACCTATTACAAGGAGATTTCTACTGACAATAGGGTACCTATGAGATAGGATCCATCCAAGATCCCTAAGAATACCCTTAACCTATGAGATAGGATCCATCCAAGATCCCTAAGAATACCCTTAACCTAAAGAGAGATAGGTGTCTCTTTGAACTTGGCACCCTTATCTTTTTTGAACACTAGACTACTATGGAACTCCCACATAGCAAACTAGTTTTGTAGCAAGCATCCTTTTAGTCGTGGAGCATGTAACTATTTAACTTGAAATTGAACTTGAATCTTGCATTTAATCAAAATTTTGAAGGAAAAAAGCAAATGAGAAAATGTGGACATAAGACATAATTGGGTTTGTTAAAACTCGATCCCCTTTGCAAATATTAAGGGTGGTGATTAAATATTGACTTGGTGATGTCCATATTGTTTGTGTGTTTTGTGAGTTGAAGCCCAACAAATACATGAATAAGGCGATGTTCACAAGAGCTCATAACTGATCCTCATTGTAGTCACATGGATTACAATCATATCAATAGGGCCCCCTCGGTGGTAGAAGGGGGGTAGTAATTAATTTGTGTGTGTTTCAAGGGTCGCAAATGGTAATTAACCTAAGGTCCTAAGGTATATGTTTGTTTCGGGGGTGTTAATTGTGTTGTTAGTGGCTTCTTTGAGACTCTTCCGAATCGAGAAACTTTTGTACCGTGCCTTATAAGAGGAAGGGGGCTGTGAAGCCCTCCCAATACAAGAAGGAAGAATGGGAGGAGGGAAAGAGAGGAGTGGGAAGGAGGAAGCTAGGAGCAGAGGAGTGGGAAGAAGGAAGGAGGATGGAGAGGAGTGGGGAGAAGGAGAGAGCGAAGGAGGGGTGGAAGGAGGAGTGGGAAGGAGGAAGGAGGAAGCAAGAGCAGGGGGGGAGCGGAGGAGGACAACAGAAGAAGAAAGTAGGGCCATGCAAATTAATAGGTTAATTGGCCAATAGAATATGCTAATCGAGAATGAGGGGAGACGCGTGCACGATTAATTATTAGAAATGGAGCGAGGAGCAATTAGGAGCTCAAAAGGTGTCAATATATTTAAATCTTGCATGCATCGAGAACATGCATCAAAAGAGAGGAATGTTGTAAAAATTTAGATTGAAAACAAGCAATTTTGAATGGAAGAGTAATTGTAAATATTTGTATGATAATATATAAATATATAACTATTGTAAGCACACAGTGTGGGCAGGGAGGCAGTGTGCTTCCTTCCCCAAAGAGTTATAATTTGAGGGAACAGGCCCTACCTTGAGCATCGAGAGTACAAGCGTCGAGAATAAAAGTGCAGAGAATAAGTCTTGCAAATGGATAAGATACTGGAGGTCAGCATATGTAATTGTATTTTTGCATATTGGTTGTAAAGGCCACATCTTTCTAATGACTCCCATGTTAACATACGCCCACAAATAGAAAACAAGCAAAGCACATGAAGGTGCTGAAATTCAAATTTGGTAGAGGACTTGCAAAACCTATCTTTTATTAATAATTTATAAATTAATTAGTAGGTGGATCATTGGATTCAAAGCCAAAACTTGGAGGATACATTTGCTATTAAACTTAAAAAAAGACCTGGCTAGAAGGATTCCTTTTTGGGGCCAATTCATTGTTGATTTTTGGAGCTATTGTTGTTCTCTTGGCATTGGGTTGTAGAGTGCACACAATTGGTTTAGTTTATATGGGAAGGGCCTGATTCCTCTCTTGAAGTCTTGCTATTGTCTCGCAAAATAGATAGTGCCAAGGTTTGCAAAGGATCAGTTACCCCCCTGCGAGAAGCTATTCACAAAACTCTATGACACATCAAGGAAGCCATCTAGCATTGTCAAGAACATTGTTCATTTCGATGATGATTCCCAAACTTTACGGGCTCAAGGAGCTCTGCTCAAGCAATTCAAACTAATGCCAGTTTAGACAATCACCTAATGTATCCTATGCAAAGTAGATGGGCTTCTTTTGATGGGAAATCTGGAACTGCTCAACCCAAAAAATTCCAGAGGTTGACTTATTATCTCTCTAGGTTTTGGCTACAATATAACTCTAGGAAGAGTTTGTAGATTTTACCATAAATTCTTCAAGGTTGATTTTGCTAGATTGGATACTTCTTTCACGTTCCTTTTGTAAACTTAGACAGTTGTGGCACATAGTGCCTTGAAAATCATAATGTGAGAATTAGCATCTTGTGAGCGTGAAACTTCTTCTATCTGTCAATACTAAATTGCTAGCTGCCCATCTCTTGCTTCTTCGTCTTCATCGTCTGACCGGGCCTAGGGCTTACAATGCTCAAAGCTCCTTTGCCTGATTGCAAGGTCAGGTTTCCCAGCCATAAATCTAAGGTGTACAATTCCATCTACTCATCCAACATGCACGAAAAAAAAAGGGCATGAACTACTATAATAACACGACCGGGTTGGTTTTAGAGATCAATTTTAAACAACACATTATTCTAACCCTTGGGCTAGTTTTCATCATTAATTGTTAATAATTAACTAAACTATAACACGTTCAATTTTGGGCTAGTGTATGGTTTGCCCTTACTTCGGGACTCCTTTTTCTCAACCCAACTTGGATTGTATGGAAATCTGAGAGTTGAGAGCAAAATGGTAAGCAAACGCAAGGCCACAAAGAATAGCAAGGAAGAGGATGAAGCCATGGAAGCTCTCAAGCTCGGCCATCTACATAGCTGTGTTGTGCTATTTCCAATTCAAGCTCATAGCCTTAAGCCTAAGCATGCTGTTGCTGATGAGGAAAAACATCCTTTTAATGCTTTCTAGCAGTTCATTGTTGTTGTGGAATCCTCAATGTTTATATGTTCAGAGCAATGAAGTAGAGAAAGCCAGGGGCTGAATTAGCGTCCCAACAAAGGAGGAGGAGCTTAGAGGGGCCAGTCCAGAGGAAGATGAAGGGGAGAACGACGCGGAGGTGGTAGAGGCGGACGGTCCAAGGGAGCAAGAAGAAGAAGATGGGCAAGAGGGGGAGGACAAAGATCAAGCGAGGAAGACCTACGGAGCTCTGCAAAAATCAAGCTAAGTAGGACCTTGTTGAATCCCATTGCTAAAGTACAATTTCTGAACGTTTGCCAGCAATCGGTGCGTGGCACGGCTACTTGCTTATCCATCCTGCTGATGCTTTTTGTTCCAAATTTCACATTGTTGCAGTGGCTCGTCGTGGAAATGAGAGCGTATGGTGTAAGAGCTAGAAAGAGGCACAATCACACCGATATTCACGAGTGCCGTAGGTTTTCGAATGAGCTTTCCAATCTAACTGCACTGCACAACGCTTTGAGCAATTCTCTCCGTGCTTCCGGCAAAAGTGCTTCTTGATTCCAGATTTTCGAGAGCTCTGGAGGGGTCATGGTGAACACAAGTAGTGGATAAACACTTTCTTATGTATTTCTTTGCAAGTTCTTTGCCAAAGCTTCGAAGGTGGGTTGTGGCTGTGCCTATGAATTGCAGGTTCTGATCTCGTTGAAACCCTTTGCTGCAAATCTCGCAGATGAATGGATTGGTGGCTGACAAGGCTATGACTTTGGCATCAGGATCTTCAAAATAGGATAAGATGTTCCAAAGTGGCTGCCAATTAATAGAGCGCTCCGTTACGTCACAAGTCCAACCAAACTCAGGTGAATTCTGTATTCATTTACAATGATGAAAATATTCGCTAAGAGCGAAAAAAGCAACACAAAAAAATATAGCATATTTGGGACCATTACATCTTTAAAAGGTAAAATTAAGCTAAAATTCACACCATTAGATTTGAGTGAAATCAACACCTAGGACTTTGACAAGTGGCTCAAGGAAAACACAAAAAATCCAAACTTCTCCCTAGGCTACTTGTCATAATCAAAACGACCGTGCGTGGATGTAAGTCCAATAGGCAACTAGGGTTGACGAAAGACGAGAGTCTTCCCCAAGCGAGACCATCCTCCAGTTTGCGTCGAGGAAGAATTTCGCCACGATCCTTGATTCTTGCATTGCCCTCTCCACCTTTTACCAAAATTCTTGGAAACTAGGCAGAGCCATAAAAGATGTGACTGACAAATTTGAAAGATTTATTGCACAGAGGGCACATCGGGGAGACAGGAAAGTGTTTCGACAGTTTACCTCATACGGGCAACCATTGATGCAACACCTTCCCCAGTAGGAATTGAGCCTTACTTGTCACAAAACTCTTCCAGATGGTCTTCAACCTTTGGCACCACCTCGCCTAGCCCCTTCTTAGACCCCAATTTCAATTGACGTTGAAGGGGATTTTAACTTTGGTAGGAAGTGACGGTACAAAACCTTGGTCGAAATTTTTTAAAGGCGAATCTTTCCCAAGACCCATTGATCCTCTTTCCATTGAGATGAGGCAGTCTTATTTCTTGGCCACCCTTCAGGAATACAATCTAGAACAGCTTAAAGGCGGTCCTTCTCTCTTGGACTCAAAGGCATCTGCTCTTCAAGATGATATACTGTGATCTAGTTAGCAGTATTTCCATCCCAGAGATCCAACCACCTCCTCACGCCTTTGCGATAGAGACTTCTAGCCTTGCTCACATCATGAAATCCAAGTGGTTCATCACAAAAGGATTTATTCTACCGAATCGACTCTAGGAGGTTTGAGTCATCCCTAAGGACCTTGCGGCCTTTCCACGAGAGGATATTAACCCCTTCCTTCCATGCTGCCACCACGAGCCGTGCAACCAGATTTGAGCCAACCACCTTAAGAGGGAAACTTGACATTAGCCGATTGTACCAAGAAAGCTCCATCCATGAGTCCACACCCTGCCCTCTGCCCTTCTTGATGAAATCCTTCATGATTTCAACCTAGGGAGAGAGGCCATGAAACAAGCAAGGTAGCCGTTTATCAGATTAGGGCCTGATTCCGCAGCCCCATGTCTAGGATTCCTAGCCTGCCTTAGCACTTTGGAATTTTAAGGGGCTTCGAGGGAATGTGATGATACTTTTTCTTACCCCTATACCCATAAGAAGGCACACACCAGGCACTCAAACTTAGCCCAATTAGAGCACTTATAGACAATTACTCGGATCCCCAATAGAGCTCCTAAAAATATGTCCACTTCACCTCTTGTCACGATCGTCCTGGACTTGAAGGGCACTCAGCCAATCCGGGGGGGATGGGGCTTTCCGAGTCCCATTCTCAAGGTGAAGGTCTTAGTGAGATTGAATTGGGAACCAAAAGCTCTGCAAAACCTGTTCATCACTTCCATTAGGTTGGCTATGCTTTGCTCTTCCGCCATTGAGAAGGCCACTATGTCGTTGATGAACACTTACGAGATTAGTTAAGCCCCTGAGAGGGGAGTGTGACCGCCTTAATCCTCCCCTGTGAGGGAGAGCCCTTGATCTAGAGGATCAATGGGACCGTGTAGATGGCAAACAAAAGGGGGGCTAATGGGCAGCCTTAGCGATCAAGCGCTTAAGGGAATATGTACTCATGTCCCCTCCGTTGAGGCACAAAATTGTTGAGGCGTTGCTGAAAAGAGGAGAAACCATCCTTATGAAATGTATCCCAAAGCTTAGTCTATCTATCATGGCAAGGATAAAATCCCACATCACTCTATCGTCGTAAGCCTTGTCTAGATCGAAGCCAAAGAGGATTACCTTCTGACATGCGTTGATGGCATGGTCTAGAGATGTCGTGCTGACCCTCAACGAACCGGCTCTCCTGTCTAAGCGAGCCTCTCTTCTTGTGTCCCCAGTTTGCCGATTGGACCACCTGAATTCGCCTGATCCCCAATTGTTGTCCACCAAGTGCATAGAATACTTGAGATCACTCCAAGAGCGTAGTTCAGATCCTCTTAAAATGTTCCCTTTCCCCAGCCACCTGTCATTGCTTGATTCGACCATATTGAAGTCTCCTAGGAGCACAACATCCTCTCTCAAGTTGGAAAGAAACTGCCAAGTGGTGCACCTCTCACGACAGCTAGTAGGAGCATAAACCGAAACTAACGAGAAGGAAATGCCCTTGAGTAGGCACTTCAAAAGAATCCACCGATTGTCAGTGTCAACGATCACATCTAAAACATTGTGAGAGTAGTGCGACAAAATTCCGATTGCACACCCTCCTTTGCCTTCCTCATGTGCTGTGTAAAACCATGTTCTCCTCTTGTCCACAATCTTGAGTCGAGCATTAAAAGCTTGACCTGTGGTTTTGATTTCTTGTAGAGCTAGGAAAGTTGAAGAGATAAAGTTATCTCTCAACCAAGTGGCCAGCATACCTGCCCTGCTAGGGTCTGTGAGACCTCGAACATTCAATGTCAGAAAGGAAATGGGTTTACTTACCATTCTTCTTCTGCCCCTTTTTGGCCCTGGGGTTTGGGCTACTTGCATGAGCTGCAGGACCTTTGGCTGTAGACAATCTTCTCTTGCTATGATCTATAATAATAGGTTTGCCCTTAACTACTAAGTCTTTATCTGGCTGAAGAGCAAGAGGGAGATCTTCTTCAGAGTCATCTAAGTCCTTCGTGAGCATATCATCACTCTTTATTACTTCATCTTCAAACTCCTTGTCCCAATCATCACCCTGTTCCATCTTAGGAACGATCTAAGGACTCGGTTCACACACAGGTTCAGCCAACACTTCGAAAGCATTTTTTATTTGTATGTCAGGCGCAGCATTGGCTTTAGGTACCAAAGAGACTGCCCGTTTTGATTTAATCCGAGTGGCTATGCGATTTTTGTTTCCGCCTGCTTTGGAATCTCAGGCTGTTTGGGCGTCCATTTTTCGTTTGGACCTTTGGGTTGATCAGAGCCTTACTTGTCACACAAATCTTCCACATGGTCTTCAACCTCTGGCACCACCTCACCTGGCCCCTTCTGAGCCCCCATTTTTAATTGACTTCGAAGGGGATTTTAACTTTTGGTAGGAAACGACGGTACAAAACCTTGGTCGAAATTTTTAAAGCTAAATCTTTCCCAGGACCCATTGATCCTCTTTCCATTGAGATGAGGCAGTCTTGTTTGTTGGCCACCCTTCAAGAATACAATCCAGAATAGCTTGAAGGAGGTCCTTCTCTCTTGGACTCAAAGGCATTTGCTCTTCAAGATGATCTACTATGATCCAGCTAGCAGTATTTTCATCCCAGAGATCCAACCACCTCCTCACGCCTTTGCAATAGAGACTACTAGCTTTGCCCACATCATGAAATCCAAATGGTTCATCACGAAAGGATTTACTCTACCAAATCGACTATAGGAGGTTTGAGTCACCCCTAAGGCCCTTGTGGCCTTTCCACGAGAGGACATTAACCCTTCCTTCCATGCTGCCACCACAAGCCGTGCAACTAGATTTGAGCCAACCACCTTAAGAGGGAAACCTGACATTAGCCGATTGTACCAAGAAAGCTCCATCCATGAACCCACACCCTGTCCTCTGCCCTTCTTGATGAAATCCTTCATGATTTCAACCCAGGGGGAGAGGCCATGAAACAAGCGAGGTAGTTGTTTACTAATTAGGGCCTGATTCCACAACCCCATGTCTAGGATTCCTCGCCTACCTTGGCACCTTGGAATTTTGAGGGGCTCCCAGGGAATGTGATTATATTTTCTCTTACCCCTCTACCCATAAGAAGGCACGCACCAAGCACTCAAACTCAGCGCAATTAGAGTTGGAGCACTTATAGATAGTCGCCAAGTAGGTTGTTGTAGCCGATAGCACATGTTGAATTACCAAGATTCTTGCATTCGAGCTTAAGTGGAGACCACGCTAGGCCTTGAGTTTTGCCTTGATCCTCTACATGAACCACTTGAATCTCTGCTTAACAATTACTCAGATCCCTAACGGAGCTCCTAAATATCTATCCACTTCACCTCTGGCACAGCACTCAGCCAATCCGAGGGGGATGGGGGTTTCCGAGCCCCATTCTCCACGTGAAGGTCTTAGTGAGATTTCATTGGGAGCCAAAAGCTCTGCAAAACCTGTTCATCACTTCCATTAGGTTGGCTACGCTTTGCTCTTCTACCATTGAGAAGGCCACTGTGTCGATGATGAACCATTAAGAGATTAGCTGAGCCCTTGAGAGGGGAGTGTGACCACCTTGATCCTCCCTTGTGAGGTAGAGACCTTGATCTAGAGGATCAATGGGACCGTGTAGATGGCAAACAAAAGGAGGGCTAATGGGCAGCCTTGGCAATCAAGCGCTTAAGGGAATATGTACCCATGTCCCCTTCGTTGAGGCACAAAATTGTTGAGGCATTGCCAAAAAGAGAAACCATCCTTATGAAACGTATCCCAAAGCTTAGTCTATCTATCATGGCAAGGATAAAATCCCACCTCACTCTATCGTAAGCCTTGTCTAGATTGAATCCAAAGAGGATTACTTTCTGACATGTGTTGATGGCAGCATGGTGCAGAGATGTCCTGGTGACCCTTGACGTATTGGCTCTGCTCCTGATCCATGATTTCACTATAGACTTCTCTATTCCTGATTGCCATGGCCTTAATGATCAGCTTGTAAGCTTTGTTCAGCATTGTTATGCGACGCCAATCACCAATCTTAATCTGAGATTTCCTTTTCAAAAACAATTTGACTAGACTAGCATTTACATCATCAGATAGAAATCCTCTTGCCATTGCTGCATTGGTCATGACTGTCATGTCATGGCCCATGACATCCCAAAACTCTTTGTAAAACTCTGTAGGGTTGGGTCCTGGAGAACAATCATTTTCCATCTCGTTTGGAGCTTCCTCCAGCTCCATCATAAAAAATGGTCTAGCCATCACCCCTTGTTGATAGTCTAATATTCTACAATGCACTCCATCCATTAGGTCTGCTAACTCCTTGTGCCCCTGATGATCCTAGATTGCCTCCTCCCCAACTATAGAATTGAGATCTTTTTTAGAGACCTCAGTTGAAATGCCATAATTTGGTAACTAGGTGGCCCTCTTTGTTAAGGACTCTATTGATAAGGTCTCTTTCTTATTTCCTCTCATGGCCTGGAAAAAAAAAACTTGAGGGGCAATTGCCCCCTGCCTAAGTCTCTATGGACCATGAAGCTACTGTATAGAAGATGCACTTGTCTGTAAAGCTTATTGGTGTTGTGATGAAGAAATACTCTAGTAGGTTGTTACAAATAATGGCATAAAAGAATTGATAGCATGCTTCAGGTATGCTGCATAGAGTAACCTCTATCATAGGATTTGAAGACATATTCCTTAGCATCCAGCCTCCGTCCTCTACTATTTCCAGCTTGCCATTGAAGCTTCTTTCATGGGAGTGCACGGTTGGGAGGCAGCGCCATCTATTGTATCAGTTCTACAGTAATCAAATTTTTGATTCTCCATACTATCTGGTTTTCTCTCTTGTGTACGAGATCCTGTTATCTGTTGAGAACAGACGTTGTATTATTTTCTTACAGGAAGCACTTGTGGAACAAGTAGAAAAGTCCAAGTCTAGTTCCAACATCAAGGTAAAATTTAAGGATTTTAGAGGCATTGATGATGATGAAGACCCATATAGTCATCTTCAAAGTTTCTTACCGGTTTGCCATATCAATTGTGCTATGACAAATGAAGAATACATGGATTATTTTTCCATGTACTTTAATAAAAAATGCAAAGAGGTGGTTCAACCAGTTATTTTCCTAATTGGTATGCTATGTCATAAGCATTTCTATGAAGGTTTAGATGGGAAATCAACGAAGAATATGTTTGCACAAAGCTAAGCAATCTGAAATAGAACAAAGAAAATTACATCCAAGACTTCATACTTAGGATGCAAGCTCTTATCAATCAGTTGACTATGGTACCATATGATAAGTCTATGCAAGCTTGTTGATTATGGGGTGCATCTAGGTGGACTTGCATAAACTGAAAATCACCATTCCGACTAAGACCTATGAAGAGTTTCTAGACCAAGCTATTTCTCTTGAAAAGAGTGAAGCTTGAAATACAAGACAAAGAAGAAAGATGCCAAAAGTGATATTGAAGAAGCACTGGCAAAGAAAGGCACTGCTAAAGAAGGCCCTGGAGGAATTGGGCATTTGGGAAAAACCAAGCAGTAATGAGAAGTGGTGTAATAAGTGTTCAAGGAATGGACACTTAGAGGAAAAGGTAAAACAAAACTACAATACCTACACCAAGTTTGGGCATGACGACTCAAAATTTTGGTTCAATGGCAAAAATTACCAAATATCAGTGAATTAAGAGACTATTCATACTTGGCCTCCGAGTGGCAAACCACCATGCCCCAAGTAGAAAGATAAGATTAAGAATGGTAAGGAGAAGAAAATCCATCTAAGATCAAATGTTTTCGCTATGGTGAAAACCATATCTGATTGACTATCTAATTTGCACTAAACATTTGAAGCTTCCCAAAACTAAAATGGAAAGGAAAGACTTGTATTTAGGGTACTGTGTAGTTTTATTCAAGCTGCTAGATGTTTTTTGATTCCCAAATGGCTACCAGGCTGAAAGTTTTAGTTGCAACCTCTACAGATGTGGGTCCCTTAAACAAAGATATCGATTGGAAGGCACAAAAGAAATTTGCTACTAAAATTACCAAAGATTTGAAGGGCAAGGCACTAGTAATGGAGATACCAGCCGAGCAGTCTCACTACAAATCTTTAAGCCTATGGAAAGTGCACAGAAATTGAGCACTTCATCAGTTCTAGTGCAGAGCTATCTCGAGTATGGGAAATATTCAAGAATATGCAAATCTATTTGTCATTTGCTAAATTTATGTAGATAGCTCTGTACTGCCATGATTTCTTCACTCAGCAAATTAAAGAATCATCCAAGCAGCTGAAAGAGATTGACTCCTTAGTCACTATACTTATCATTGACACTTTAGTGGTTGATGTAGAAGTACCAATGATGATCACCAATCAAAGTAAAAAACTATACCATAGTAGGTGTGATAAAAATATAGATGGTGGTTTAGAAGCAAACACTATATCTAAAGAAATTTCTAAGAGGGTGAAATCTAAGACCTTCAAGCCATCTCCTTTTCAAGTAGTATGTCAAATAGACAACCAGTTGACCCAAAAAGTATGTTATAGGTTGCATTGCTTATGTTCATGTGCGAGATGAGTTGAGATCCAAGTTGGATCCAAAAGCTGAGAAGTGCATCTTTATTGGTTATTCTCTGCAGCAAAAAACCCTACTATGTACAAATGCATAGTAGGAAGTTTGATTTATATGACTATTACCAGGCCAAGCTATGCTATTGGGTTGGTAAGTTAGTTTATGCAGGCTCCAAGGAAACCACATTTGGATGCAGCTAGATGCATACTGAGGTATGTGAAGACCACATTATAGTATGGACTATTTTATGAGATTGGGGTTTAGATACAATTGCATGGATACACTGATGCTAATTGGGCTGGTAGTATTTTTGATAGATGATCTACAAGTGGATATATGTTCTCTTTTGGGAGTGTTGCAGTCACTTGGAGCAGCAAGAAACAGCCTACAATTGCCTTGTCGAGCACAAAGGCTGAGTATAGGGGTGCAACAATGGGTGCATGTGAGGTAGCTTGGTTGCATAAGCTACTTTATGATATGCATCAGTCTACAAATGTGCCAGTTGTCATTTATTGTGACAACATGAGCAGTATACACTTGGCAAATAATCCCATCTATCATGCTAGAACAAAGCACATTGAGGTGCATTTTATCACTATGTGCAAGAGAAGGTTCTAGTAGGTTTTATTGATCTAGTTTATGTCAGCACAGAGGATCAGGTAGCTGACATATTCACAAAGGCATTGGGTGCAGAGAAGTTGCGCAAGTTCAGAGACGTGCTTGGTGTGTAGGAATTGGGATTGAGCTCGAGGGGGAGTGTTGAGATATCGAGCTCCACTCGTGATATGCCAGGGTGACTGTTGTGCATTTATGTCACCGACTTGTTAGCTGCAAATGCGGTTGGTAAACTGCCCATGAATAATAGGTGGATGACAGCTATCTTTATGTACTCTAGTTAGTGGCTCAGTTAGTATGCCACCTTAGTTAGCTGAGTTTGGTTTGAGACCCACATATAGGGTTCACCTATTCTTCTATACTTAGAGTTCTTTTGGCTTTCACAACTAAGAAGAGGAAAACTGTTTTCAGTCTCCACCTTTGTGTATGTTAGAAAGTTGCAAGTGAGACTTATTCCTTCTCTCCCACTCTCTTCACACTCAAGGTATCTGATTAGCAAGTTGTTTGATGAAGGCCTTTGAGTAGTTTGCAGATTTCTTTCAAAGTTCATCAACTTGAAGAAGAGCATGGGGTACGTGGCTTGATTGGTCACAGTATTAGAGGATGACCACGTAGTAGATTGGTTTTCCATCTTTGAGAGACCTTAGAATCATAGTTAAATGTTGTCAACAAAGGCTAAAACCATTGCAAGCTGAGACCCCACTTGTGAATACTGCACTACAAACTCACATCCAGTGAGGTGTTGTGGCCAAACTCCATTCTTGTACCAATTGGAGGAGCTAGAACATCTGGAGCTAAGGATAGCGAGTAGCACTCTGAGGAAGATGGCTCCAAGGAGCATATGACCATAGTGACCAAAAGAATGTGGAGGAGAATAGCTGTGAGGGCACCTCCCAGGGACAATCAAAGTCAGGCCAGAAGACTTCAGAGGGGAACAATGGTGAGGGAACCTCCCAAGAGTAATCTAAATCAAGGGATTCTAAGGCCACAGGTGAAGTTGGCATTGAGCAAGATGGGAAAGAGGACCCTATAGGTGATAAGGTCGACATTGAGCAACCACAAGAGATGATGGCTGAGCAATAGAGGAAGCCCGAGCAAGAGCAAAAAATTGGCAAAGTGATAGTGTCAACTCCGAACAGCACCATTACACTTCATGCTCCTCTTGTAGATCTTCAAAACTTACCCCCTCTTGAGCCATTTTCACTCGATCCTATGCTGATGTAGGATGATAATCTAGAGTGGAATGCCACCGAGTTGTAGTGGCAAATACATAGGGAGAATATGGTTCATGTCGCCTAGGCTCTAGACTACCTAGCTAACCATTGGCTTCCTCCCTAGGTATTGGATCACAATTTGTTGCTTCAAACACAGTACAGGGAGGAGCTACCTCAATTTTTTAGGCACACACGGTGAGCTTGAGGCAAGCACAAGTTGACCTCATCATCAAGCGAGACAGCTTGCAGGAGCAGCTTGATAGCAGAAAAATTGTGTATGATGAGTCGGTGAAAAGCCATTCCCTACTGGGCCAAAGTCATATTGAGTTGTAGATGGATCATTGCTGCAACCTAAAACATGAAGTGAGTAGATAATGCTCTCTCAATGAGAAGATTAACCTTGTAGTAGCAAATTTGCAACTGAAAATTAGCTTTGGAGCACACTCAAAAGACGAGATCTATTCTAAAGGTTCTCTAGGCAACCCAGGAGGAGGTCGAAACTCTATGAATGGAGAATGACACAGGCTCCACCAAGCAAGAGAAGAGGCAAAAATAACAAACTTAGGAGAGTGCTCACCTTAAAGGGAAGCTAGAGAACTATTCCCAACTCTAATCTTTGATTTGGCTACTCCCGATACCCCGTGAGCACCCACCCAAGCTCCCTCAAAGATAGGCCACCAAACAATGACGATTTAGCTATAGGCAATACCGGTGTGCATCGTTTGTCATAAACAACTTCATAGATAGGTTCTCAAAGTAGAAGCTTGCAGTAATGGAAACACTTTAGGCACATCTAAGGTAGCTAAAGTCGTGAATGCACAGGCCCTTTTATTGGTAGATTCAGTTGGTCGATCAAAATCTGAGTGACATAAAGATGTGGGAGCCCAAAACCACACCAATTTTGCTAAGGCAGGAGTTCAAGTTCCATTTTTGGTGGAGAATGGTTTTGAATTGGGGACCCGAATGTCGCCCGAGTAGACTCTCTATGCTAAGCCCAATTTGCCAAGACATGATATCCTCGACGTTGTGTTGATATCCCAAGTATTGCACCGACTACCTGACCACGATCTTTTACCTATCCACTACAAGGCTTGGTGATAGATTGAGTAAATTTAGCTCAATCCCCCTGCTCCCTCATAGCCTCTCCACTAGGGCATATTAGGGCTGATCCAACTCAAAATTTTAGTATATGATTGTGCCATTTGTACCTTCAACCTTTTTGTCCAGGTTTGAACAACATGCCAGCACAATGTTTTCAAGGCTGAGTGATGCCTTATTGCAACCCAGATCCGCAAACTCCCTAAGCCCTCTATGCCCAAGCTCCCACACTATTATGCAAAGATACTACAAGAGTTGGAAAAACTCATAAGTAGCCACACCACTAAGGTGGCAACAATCCTTAACAGCATTCACAATTTATGTAAAGATCCGCTTACAAAGTGGTAGGAGAGAGTCGTACCCATTCGGTGGTATGCAACTCATTTTTATGGTTAGTGGATTTGCTAACCCATTTGGATAGGCCTCCACTCAACATCAACTCACTCTACCCATGGCCTCCCCTTGTGCAATGGTGAAGGTTCAAATCCCCTTCGACCCTCCATCTCTAGGTCTCTTGTCCATTTGAGCTCTTGTCCCAGAAGAGAGGCTAGACCATCTACACCAGGTCCACCTGTTGTGCTAAGCCTTCCTCAATGATGCCACAATCCCATGAGATGACCCCATGGCTTCAACCCCCGTGCCTCAAAATTTAAGCAATAGTAGTCGATACCTACCAGTTTGAAACCTCTAGGACCTAGTTGAAGGAAGCCGAGGCAAAATGTTGGCCCTCAGGTTAATGCCAACATAGGGAAAATGAACTTACCAATATAGGAGCGAACGTGGATCTTGTAGGTGGTGTGGGATGCATCTCATTGGCTTGTAGCAAGTAGTCGTAGGCAGTGCGACCTTCATTAAATTTTGAATGGCGAAAACTGGTAGCAAAAATTGGTGAAGCAAAAGACCAAGGGCCGATCGACCAATGGGCTAGTCGCAATATAGCAAGCTGAGTGTGCCACGTTTAGAAGGTAGTTTTGTAGTAGTGTAGAAAAGTGTTGAAACAGGGAGAAGAGAAGAGGGTGACATTGCGAGTTCATGCACTCCCTCTCACCTGAGCTTGCTAGGTTAGGAATTTTTACACTAAGTGTGCATTGTAAGCCTAGGCAGCTTGGTATTAGTTCCTTCAATATATACAAGGGTGATTTTCTCTTCTCTATTTGTTTGTGGTGGATATGCTTGGTGTGGTGTTAATTTTCTAACTGTTAGTAGCTTGGTTCTCCATCACCATATGGTTTCTCCTTCAACAGCAAACCCCAACCTTCATGTTTTATTGTTGACCACTGTTTTGTTGCCACGAGCACATACATATTGCACTCAATGGATTGCAAGAGCGAGCATCTTCACCCGAGCATTGCACAAGGTTGGGTTGTTTAGAGCATCGAGTGTCCTAAAGTTAACTGATCGGGAGTGATCAAACCAGAGTGTCAACACAAGTTTTGTGCATAGAGCAACCTAGGGAACCTCAACATTCTAGCAAGAGTTATGGTAGCAGCATATAGTCCATACTTCATGCAAGGAGTGGTTGGATATAAGGCTATCTATCTTGACATTAGCATCCACTAGCTCTTATGCCAAATAGATCTTATGTTTTTTCAATTTTATTTCAAGCTTCTAGGCCTCATCTTCTCCTTGATGAGCCTATGATAGATGCTACATCTATATATGTTTATCCATGCACACAATAAATCACCTTTAGCTCATGATAGTTGAGCATATAGGTCAAACAAGATCCTACTTGTTGATGAGCCTATTACAGATGCTACATCTCATTCTGATAGATTATTAGCCATCGATGCAATAGATCACCTTCAACTATTGACCCAGTGCGCCCAAAACGGTCGACTGGGGGTCAGTCTTGAAATAGGCCACCGACCACATGATAGAACCGGTGCGCAAAATAGAGCAACTGACCTATGATCACCGTTCGGTCCACATCCATCCGAGATCATCTGGGACTCCAAACGGGGGCCCCGCAACCCAAGAGTGGGCTGACCTGAGAAAAGCTCTGTCTACCCTCAATGCGGTTAGTCATGGGATGCCTTCCCGCACTTGCATGTAGCCTAGTTGGCGGTGTGCCAACTCTATCTGAAGCTGTCCAGCCATCAGGCCACACATGGCCCCCATTTGGTGTCCAAACCAGGACCTATCGGATAGTCGAGCTACTCAAATGCCTTCTCCTCATATGGGGGGCTTAGAAGTAGAGTTAGCTGGTTCCTGCGTAGTTACATGAGAGTGGAGCATTGATATCTAACACCCCCCTCAATGTACACCCCCAAGTGAACTTACTTTTTCAGTCCAATGCCAAGTCGATGATGATGCCTCTCCAGCAAGTCTCTTCCAAGAGCCTTTGTGAAGATGTCTGCAGCATTCTCTGTAGTCGGATAGTACACCAAGTCGACCTCTCCATCCATGATGAGCTCGCATACAAAGTGATATTGAATCTCAATGTGTTTTGTGCAAGCGTGGAACATAGGGTTCTTTGCAATCGCCATGCAACTCTGATTGTCACATGATAGCTGCGTAGGCTTGTTCTGCACTGCACCCATGTCCCCTAAAATCCTCCTCAACCACACTGCCTCGCAAGAAGCAAAGCATGCTAATTTGTACTCGGCCTCAATAGAAGAAAGAGCAACTATGGGTTGCTTCTTGCTGACCCATGACACAGCTCCAGATCCAAGTGAGAAACAATAACCTGTCACTGATCTCCCGCTGTCCACGTCTCCTACCCAATCCGAGCCATAGAATCCGGTCAAGATTTTACCCTTGGTATAGGTGATGCCATAATCAAGTGTGCCTTTGATGTATTTCAGCACCCGCATCCTTGCCCTCCAATGGTTCTCCCGGGGCTTATTGGAAAACCTGCTTAGTACACCAGTCCCAAAACTGATGTCCGGCCATGTGTTGCACAAGTAAATCAAACTGCCCACAAGCCTTCTGTACTTCGCTTCATCCACCAGTGGTGATGAATCCTTGTTTGAGACCTTTACGTCAACCTCCATAGGGGTACCAAATGTCTTGCACTCAGCCATGCCAAATGCCTTTAGTATCTCTCCAGCATACTTCAACTGTGAAATGAAGATCTATTTTGGCTCTTGTCAAACTTCAATCCTCAAACAGAAATGCATTAGTCCAAGGTCTGTCATTTCAAACTCTCTTCCTAGCAAATGCTTCATCTGCGAGATCTCTTCATGGTTCCTTGTTATGACAAGGTCGTCCACTGAAAGGACCACGATCATACACTTGCCTCCTTCTCTGAAGACATACAAGTTTGCATCAGATGGGCTCCTCTTGAACCCGTTTTGCAGAAAGTAGGCATTAATTCGCTGTACCACGCTCATGGGGCTATTTCAGCTCGTAAAGTGCCTTCTTTAGTTTGCAGACTTTACCTTCTGAACCGGGGATCTCAAAACCTGGTGGTTGTTCCATGTATACCTCCTCCTTGAGATCTCCATTCAGAAAGGCGGATTTTACATCCATCTGAAACACGGGCCAACTTCCCTGGGTAGCTAAAGCCAAAACACTGTGAATTGGTTAGTCGAGCTGTGGGAGCAAAAGTATCCTGATAATCAAAACCATGTACCTGTGTGAATCCTTTGCCACGAGCCAAGCCTTGTCCTTATCCAACGTGTCGTCAGACTTGTACTTAGTCTTGTACACCCACTTGGTTCTGATTACCTTGTGCTTTGGTGGTCGATCCACAAGGTCCCAAGTGTTGTTCTTCATTATGGAGCCATACTACGACTCCATAGCCTCCATCCACCTATCATCACCTTGTGCCTCTTCAAGACACTTGGGTTCTTCAGCACGGATCACCTCTATCATCAAAGCGTAGTTGACCAAGTGTTCCTGCGCCCTTCTTTGCTCCTCTATTCTCTTCAACCGGTGGTGTTTGGATGGTTCCTCCTCAATGGCTGGAGGTTCTCTGCCGTCCAAAAGCTGCTTTACCCACTTCGGGAATGGTTGTTGCCATTGTGGTTCTGCAGGCTCTTCTTCCTCTTCTTTGTCTTGAATCCTCCCAAGCACCATTGGGGGAGTTTGGTCTGCTGTTGGTGGCAGTACTGGATGGATATCCTGGTCCTGGTTGTCTAGGAAGGAAGCATCCTCCTCCAATTGATGCGGCTATTTTGAGAAGACCACATCGCGACTTACGATTACCTTCTTGGTAATAGGGTTATGGAGATGATAACCCTTCATCTCTTCACTGTAGCCCAAGAAAATACACTTCCGCCTCTTTGGTTCCCATTTGGTCCTGGTACCATCAGGGACATGCACAAAACAATCACATCCAAAAACTCTGAAATGTGTAGCTGAAGGTTTCTTACTAGAAAATGCTTGCAGTGGAGTCATCCCGCCATTCACAGCCTTCGTGTAGCTACGATTGAGGATGTAAACTGCAGTGTTACATGCTTCAGCCCAGAAAGTCTGTGGCAAATCTTTCCCTTTCATCATACTCCGGCCCATTTCGCAGATGATGCACATCATGCGTTCTGCTACTCCATTTTGCTGTGATGTATGTGGCGGGGGCTTCTGCCTCTTGATCCCATGACTTTTGCAGTAACTCTCGAATTCAGTCGATGTGAACTCTCCACCTCTATCTGATTTCAACTTCTTCACCTTCTTCCTCGATTCCTTCTCGACCATTACATGCCATTCCCTGAACCTACTAAAAGCCTCGTCTTTAGTCTTCAGGAAGTATATCCATATCCTTCTACTGTAGTCGTCGATCAGCATCATGAAGTAGTAGGAATCACCCAAAGCTTCCATCTCCATCTTTCCGCAGAGGTTCGTGTGAACGAGCTCTAGAGGAGCCTTTGCCCTGCTGGCCTCTTTAGGAAAGGGATGCCGATGCTGCTTGCCCATCATGCAAGCTTCACATACATCGGGCCGATCTGAAATTTCTGGTAGGTCTGCAATCATTCCACTTTTATGCATTTCCTTCAAAGAACTAAGGTTTAGATGACCAAACCTCTCATACCACAGCTTAGTGTTCTTCACATCATCTGCTCGAGCACTGAAAGCTGAGAGTTCATAAATGTTGTTGCGTCGTGTATCTTTACCAACGACCTTCCCTTGAAGATCCACAATTTGTGTGCCATTCTTATCGAAGTGTACTTTGAGGTCCCGATCCGTAATCATAGAAACGGACAATAAGTTCCTCTTGATATCTGGCACATAAAGAACATCGGACAACTATTTTACAACTCCATCTGACTTGAGAGCAATCGTACCTTTTCCTTTTGCGGGACATTTTACATCATTGCCGATTGCTATGAGGATGTCTTTCCCTACCGGCTGTAGAGAGGTATACCAATCCTTCTGACTGGTCATGTGGTACGATGCACCACTATCAATAATCCACGGTTCATCTGCAGGTACATGAACTACCTCCATGCCAATCTCCTCAATTGTTATGAACAGCTCTACTGGTACTGCCTGCGCGCTATTGATGGACTCTTTCTTTACTCCATTCTTCTCATCTGCAATCTTATTTCGGCACTCATTCTACTTGTGCCCTGCCTTGTTGCAATAGAAGATCTTCTTCTTTCTCTTTTTATCATCAGAAGAAGATGGGTTACCAGAGTCCTTACCCTTACCTTTCTTTGATCCGGTCTAGAAAGCCGAATCTTCTCCAATCCTCATCTTTTAATGCATCTCCTCCTCCAGAAGCATTGCGCTGAAATCCTCAAAGTTGAGGGGCGGATTTCTGTTCTACGTATTTAGCGCCGTAACAAGACCGTCATACTTTGGTGGGAGAATCCATATGCACCTTCATGCTAAATTCTCGCTAGTGATGGTGATGCTAATCGCAGTCATCTAAAAGCGCAGATTCGTCACCCTGGTGATGAACTTCTCTGCCGCTTCAGACTCAGACAATTTCTTGTTCGCGAGTTGAGTCTCTAGATTCTGAATCGGCGTCCGATTCGTGGTCTCGTACTGATTTTTCAAGACTGTCCATGCCTCCTCCGTTGTGGTGACATGTTGAATTAATGCCATGACGGAATCACTCACACTGCAGACAATAGAACACAGCGCATCTGCATTTCTTCTTGTCCATGCGAGAATCTCATCCGCAATTGGTACTATCTGTTGTCCTGCATTGGCTAGATCCGGTCTCAGAACCGGTCTCCCGGCCTCATGTCCACCCTAGTAGCAGTGTCCCAAAGCTCATATGCGCTTAGGATGGTCTTCATCTTGAACTTCCAGAGAGGATAGTTAGAGCCATCCAACTTTTCGCTTTCACCGAACGGTGGGATTCGCAGTCTTGTGGGCTGGGCCATCTCTCACAATCTGCTCGCAAACAGAAACACACTACCAAATCTTCTTGCTAGAGTCTAGGCTCTGATACCATGTAAGAAAATAATACGACGTATGTGCTCAACAGATAACAGGATCTCGTACACAAGAGAGAAAACCAGATAGTATGGAGAATCAAAATTTTGATTACTGTAGAACTGATACAATAGATGGCGCTGCCTCCCAACCATGCGCTCCTGTGAAAGAAGCTTTGATGGCAAGCTAGAAACAGTAGAGGACGGAGGCTGGATGCTAAGGAATCAGGGTTGTTGTAGCCAGTGATAAAATGGGCTTCATGGGCTTGCTCTTATATAGCCACCAGTCGTAGTCGGTTAGGCCCAATATGGTGACCGAACCAGTCCACCCAAAACAGTCGACTGGGGATAGGCCACCGACCACACGATAGAACTGGTGCACAAAATAGAGCAACTGACCTATGGTCACCGTTCAGCCCACATCCATCCGGGATCATCTAGGACTCCAAACGGGCCCCGCAACCCGAGAGTGGGCTACCCCGGGAAAAGCTATGTTTACCCTCAATGCGGTCAGTCATGGGATGCCTTCCTACACTTGCATGTAGCCTAGTTGGCGGTGTGCCAACTCTATCTAAAGCCATCCAGCCATCAGGCCACACATGGCCCCCATCTGGTGTCCAAACCAGGACCTACTGGATAACCGAGCTACTCAAATGCCTTCTCCTCATATGGGGGGCTTACAAGTAGAGTTAGTTGGTTCCCGCATAGTTACATGAGAGTGGAGCATTGATATCTAACACTTCCACTCAATTTGCTCCATATGTGGAGTGAACAGGTCATCCACTTCGAAGAACATGATTGCCAGATATCCATCTATGATATCTTCCTTCATGCATATGAGGTCATTGTCGACCAACTTGTGATTGGCCATTGGAATATTTTTAGGCCTTAGAGTTGCAGCTCACTGTATATTAGTGCGTATGTAGGTAAATGTACATTAGTAAGCCAAATAGGATTTCTAACAATGGTGATAGGAACTGGGGCAAATTGCCTTAATTATTATACATTCACTGGTACTTAATGGCATCTTTCTCCTATAGAAGGCACATGTTCTTCTTGTTTGTTGATTCTTTGGTCATGTGTATTGGCTGGTCTTCTTCATTTCATACCTTTCTTGATGAGATTGTTCTAGATTACCAGTCAAGTATCAAAGAAGTCTATCTCTTCATTGATTAGCGTGATCCTCATGCTCATTTGGATGATCCAAAGAGGATGTAGAAGAATGCTTGGACTCCACTTGACCTGATCGACCATCTACCAGTCTTCTGGAATGCCTCAATCCAGTACCAGTGTTTCATCCTTCTGACTCCGCATAGTAATCAACTTCCACTCTTGGGGTAATGTGGCCGAGTCTCTCTCCTCATGCTCTATGCTCCGATTGGACAGATGATGCTTCTACCAATGTCCTTTGGACATTGAACTCTGGTTCTGAGACCACATTAGTTCTCAGGGTAGGATGTAGCCAATTCGTTTGGCTTAGGAATCTTTGCGCTTGGCCACATATCTTCATCTTTTTTCAAGCGTGTATTAGCCATTGACTAAGAAAGTAGATGAGTAGTTGTCTGAATACTCTCTATATTCCACACTCCGGTCTTCAAGAACAACACCAAACTATGCCACTTGTCTGGGGTTACTTGGAGAAATCTCTTGTAATAGCTCACAATTTCGAGGAACCATTTCATGTCATCATTGGTCATCATGACCTTTCAATGACTACTCAATTCTAGGCTTGCTACCTCAGTCCTCTACATTCCCCTACTAACAACATGTCATCTCATAAGTTCAATTGACCCTTTCCTAGTAGATCATCAAATATTGATGCTATGGTTTGCTCACTTCTCACAAGTTAACTTTGGGACACTCAGTGCTCGTAAACAATCCAATTTTGTGCAATGCTTAGGTGAAGATGCTCACTCTTGCAATCCATTAAGCTCAGCTTGTACGTGCTTGGGGCAACAAAACAATGATCAACAATAAAACATAGAGGTCAAGGTTTGCTGCTAAAGGAGAAACCATATGGTGATGGAAGAATTGGGTTACTGATAGTTTTAGGAAATTAACACCACACTGAATATATACACCATAAACAAATAGAGAAGATCAAATCACACTTGTATATATTGAAGGAACAAATACAACTATGCCACCTCGTATCGCAATGCACACTCAGTGTCAAGCTTCCTAACCTAGCAAGTTTAGGTGAGAGGGAGAGCATGAGCTCGCAATGTAAACCTCTTCCCTTCTCCCTATTACAATGATTTTCTACACTATTGTAAAATCATCTTCTAAAGGTGATGTGCTCGACTCACTACACCACTGCTCACCATTGGTCAATCACCCTTAGTCTTCTGCTTTACCACTTTTTGCTACCAGTACTCACCATTTAGAAGTTAATGAAGTTTGCACTGCCCGCTCGACTGCTTCCTAAGAGAGTTAGCTAATGAGATGCTTCCAACACCACCTATAGGAACCCTACTCACAGTTGTATTGGTAGTTCCTTTTCCCTTTGTTGGCCTTAACCGGAGGGCCAACAACTTGATAATGTGCACTGCATTGGGGTAAGGCTACATTGATGCACAAATGTCCTCTTACTGAGAATTGATTGGTTGAACTAAATTGGTGATTATGGAATCCAAGTGTGGTACACTTTACAATAATTGAGCTGATATTGAGATGTTTCAATGACTGATCCAATGATCTTAACTTTGCAAAAGATAAGTCCAAGGACATGATATTCTCCATGTTAGAGGTGAAAGCATAAGTGACGGATGCTAGAACAAAAGCACTTGTCGACTAGATGCTCTGTGGCATGTATCTCCACATCCTATTGGAGATGTGAGAGCCTTATATAGGACTACCTACAGATCTACATGGTCATTGTTGATCTCCTACTGTGTATCTACATCATCTGAGGTGGTAGTACTTGGAGTCAAATTAATGTATACATGTGATGGTTTTACTTCCCTAAAGTTAGGTTGTGCTACCTTTAGTGATGGTTGTACATCACTAAGTTGTGCTGGCATTGATGGAAGTGCCTTGTGTTGAACATTGTCTCAAGACCAATGTTTGGAGAATTGGAATTTTATGGCGGTATATATTCTTTGGCAACAAAAGGAATTTTATGGTGGTACATATGCTTTGGCAACAAAAGGTCAAAGTTGGTTCTCTTTCCACACATAGATCTCATATGAATTCATGGCTAGTACTGATCTTACTTTGAATAGATCCATGCTGGAGACTATCTAATACTCTATGCAAGACTTATTTATGTATGACCAAGGGTTTCTATCGCCATGATAATGGTGTAAGATGCTAGAAAGGTGCTTATGCTTCAGTGTTGCTAAGGAGCTTATGCTAAACGTTCCCTTGCTTCCTCAACAAGCGCTCCTTCTAGAGGCACCTTTGTCTCTTGTTTATGCACCTTGTAGAGCTTCTTCTCCTTTTACATTTTCTTTAGAAGATTTTGATTTTTGTTATTTAGAGATTCACCCAGGTTCCTTTGAGTTTTGTCTTAGTGCGTTTGAGTTGTTGCTCTTCTAGGAAATTTGCTAGCAATGTTGGGCTATTCTTTATCAACCTTATTTGGACGGGATTGAGTTGTTAGTGTGATCATATCTTATGTCTTTTATGATTTCCATTTTCTATTCTTCACCAAACTCTAAATCTCTAAAGACCATGACCTTTTGAATGATGGGATCATACAATTTGTATGCTTTGCTCTCCTCACTATGGCAAACAATGATGAATTTATGTGACTTTACATCCATTTTTTTGCAATTATAATCATGTATGCGAGCATATGCTATGCATCTGAAAATGCAAAGATGCCTAATCCTTGGTTGTATCTAGTGAATGACTCATTTGGTTTCATATTTTTAATTTTTAGTGCTAGGGTCAAATGCATTAATGAAGAGTCTTCAATATGCAAGGGACAAGGATCTAATGTAGAAGCTCGAAAAAATAAGGTCAATTTCAAAACTTGCATGTGATATGACAATACGTAGAGCTCAAAAAATTGATCAATATCCCTTTCTATAATTCAATATACAAAGGAAGTGGATTTGGTTTAAGGTGCAAGTGTTAAAACTTGCACTTGATGTAACAAGTGTGTAGAGTTTGAGAAATGCATCACTTTGTTTTTGGATCACCTAAAAATTCCTCCTAGATCAAAAGTTATGCCATGCAAAACTTTGATTAAAAGAGGGTCCAAAATGATGATATCATAATTCAATTGCACATGCACAATGTATGCCTATGAAGCAGTATGATAGTGAAGCATGGATGTGAAATGGTAGTGTGTATCATATGATGTGTGAAAACTATGCTTAGGTGGCACAAGTATCTGATGATGTAGTAGTGCTACCACATGGCACTAACTAGATTGCTAATTGGACTTTGCTGATGTGACCTATGCACCACGTGTCCAACAAGCTATAGGACCCTATTTTCCACATGGATGCCACACGTACCTTATCCTATGCCACATGTCCTAATTGCCATGTGTTTGTGCTATCCTACCACGTGTCTCTATGTGTGGTTGGAAGCTATTGCTGAGGATGGCTATGGCATCGACATGCCCTCTTACTATAGTCACTGTAGGTGTCAAGAATTTTTTAATAGAGCCATGTCAGTAGCATTGGCAGTGTGCTTCTTAGAGGCCTCACCTTCTACTATTTCTTGCTATCTGCTCATCGAGTTGTCTAACGTGCTACTTTTCCTATCTTTTGCTCATCGTTCTTTGCTTGTGCATCTATAACCATCTATCTCGTTATTGTGTTTCATTGTGATTGAGCTTAGGAGTTGAGACTGCACGCTGGCTGCCTTGCTTGCATGTCACTAAGCCATTGCTAGTAGTTGGTCTATTGATGTTGTGTAGTCATCACTAGCTGGTTGTTGTAATTGCATTGAAGGCATGTATTATGTCTTTTCTTATCACATTATTGCTGCATTGTAGTTGAATTGAAGTTGCCACTTGTGTCTTTTCTTGTCACATTGTTGTTGCATTGCTACATTTCCATTTCGGTGAGGCCAGATATGCTACATTTCCATTTCTTTTGACACTTCCATTTCGGTGAGGCCAGATATGCTAGATTTCAATGAACTGGTTGCTCTTTTAAGACATGAAGAAGTGAAGCTTGGATACTGGTGCTAGTAGCTCCAGAAATAGAGATGTTGTTTTTTACTCTAATGAGAGAGGTAGAGGTGGTAGAGGCAAGAGTGCCTCTCATGGTAGAGGTGATGTCAAATATAAATCATAGGCTCAAGCCCATAATTCGAGCAATCAAAATCAGCCTCATAGAGGAGGAGGATCTCTTTGAGGTAGGGGGAGATTTGGATCGCAAGGTAGAGGGGATTGGCAACCACCTCACCATGTGGATCAGCCTAATAAGGATAAGATATGCCATTACTGTGGAAAGATTGGCCATATTGCCAGGGATTGCTTTAAGAAGCAAGCGAATCAGAGAGGAAGGGCAAATCAGTAAGGTCATTTCGCTTCTTCAAGTCATACACATGACACACCCATAGACCAGTTGTTTGCTATGACGTATGTACAAGATCATAAGCCTACTGATGGTGACTTTGAGGATGCATGGTACATATATTCAGGAGCATCTAACCATATGACACCGCGTGGTGAGTGGTTTGAATAGATGACTCTTGGACTGCATGGATCTATTTGCACCGGTGATGATACTCAGCATGATATTACTCATATGGGTGTTGTACCTTTGGCTATGCATGATGGCTAGACTAAGAAATTAATTGATGTGTTGCATGTGCCTTCTATCACAAAGAATTTGTTGTCTGTTGGGCAAATGGCTGAGCAAAACTTGCAGGTATGGTTTAATAAGCATGGTTGTTTCATTGAAGAATTTGATAGTGGCTATAAACTTATTGCAAAAGGGAAAAGACAAGGAAGAATGTTCATTTTAGATACAGGCATACCGGAATTGAAGGCTGCCATGTTCACCCATGGTACGGGTGTTGTTCAGGACTTGGAAATTTAGCACAAATGCATTAGTCATATCAATATTCAGAAGCTGAAAAATATGCAGCATAAAGGCATTGTTGTTGGCCTACCAAAGTTTAAGTATAATGCTTTGGAGCATGTATGTCCTACATACCAATTTGGGAAGCAATCCAGGTTGCCATTTACTAGGCATATGTGAGAAAGTAAGAGACCCTTGCAGTTGATTCACACTAATGTTTGGGGTCCACCAACTCAGACTACCTCGATGGGAGGTTCATCATATTGTGTCACATTTATTGATGATTTCAGCTGGTATACATGGATATATTTTTTGAAACATAAGGATGAGGTCCTGCCTGCTTTCAAGCACTTCAAGCAACATGTTGAAAAGGAGTTTGGGTCATATATCACATGCTTCAGATCAGATAATGGAGGTGAATATCTGTCAAATGAATTTGATGACTTCTTGGCCTATCATGGGATTAGATGGGAGCTTACATGCCCATATACACCACAGCAGAATGGACTGGCTAAATGTAAGAATAGGGTGATTGGTTCTTGTGGTAGAGCCATGTTGAATGAAAAGAACTTACCTGATTGCTATTGGGCAGAAGCACTTGCAGCTACAGTGTATGTGCTGAATCACACTCCTACTACTGGCAGTCATATGCTCACACCATATGAGAAATTGTATCGATAGAAGCCTGATGTCAGTCATTTAAAAGTGTTTGGCATCTTGGCATATGTGCATATATAGGATGAGAAGAGGAGAAAATTAGATCCGAAGGCTAAAAAACGTGTGTTTATAGGCTATGCTCAAGACCGAAAAGGCTATAAGTGTTACAATCCCTCTACTAGGAAGACTTTGATCAACCGTGATGTTATTTTTGATGAGATAGGATCTTGGTATGGCAAACCTAATATAGTGGTTCCACATCAAGCCTTGGATGCTCAGTTGAATTATAAAAATCAGCCACATACTACTTTTATGTCAGGATCTACAACTAGTGGTGATTCCACTGTGAGTCCTTGGTCAGGGAGGTTGCATTCTTCCACCACTGACACCTCTATGTCAATGAGGGGGAGAGATAAAGGGAAGAACAAGGTGAATGAGATTGTTTTAGTGCCTGAGATTGAGGTTGATATGCCCCCTAGACCATCTAATTCAGGTTATGATTCTTTTGGTAACGACAGTTTGGATAGTGAATTAGGCATTCCTTCTATTTCCACACCAAGTGTGAAAAGTAGCAGGTATGTGCCTCCTCATGAGAGAGGAGAAGCTGAAAAGTCAATGTCTGGAAAGTTTGTGAGAAGATCTCAAAGGGTAAATACCCTGTTGATAGGTTGACATACACTAGGTTTGTGGCAAAACATATGGCAAAAGTTGTGGGACATATAGAGCCATCTAGATTCAATGATGTTGTGCATGATGAGCAATGGCAGATAGCCATGGATGAAGAAATGGATGGCCTTGCCTTGAATCAAACTTGGGATTTGGTTGAGCTTCTTGCAAGAAAGACACTCATTGGATGTAAATGGGTATACAAAGTGAAATGCAAGTCTGATGGATCAATAGAAAGGTATAAGGCAAGGCTAGTCGCAAAGGGTTATGCACAGAAGTATGGTTTGGATTATGATGAAACCTTTAGTCCAGTTGCAAAGATGGCTACTGTGAGGATGGTAATTGCTTAGCTGCTACAAAAGGATGGAAATTACAGCAAATGGATGTTAAGAATGCCTTTCTCAATGGTGATTTGCAAGAAGAGGTATACATGTCACAGCCAGAAGGATATTCCATCTTGATTTTCCGCAAGATTGAAGAAAGCCTTGTATGGGCTAAAGCAAGCTCCACGAGCCTGGAATGAGAGGATCAATCAGTACTTGCAAAGTCTTGGTTTTTTGGTTGGCAGGGCTAATCACTCATTATTTGTGAAGAAGACAAATGCCGGTTATGTTGTGATTGTTATATATGCTGATGATTTGATTCTGACTGGTAGTGATGATGATGGCATTGCTGAAATTAAGAGCAAGCTGAACATGGTTGGGAGATTTGAAGTCTTTTCTTGGCATAGAGGTGTTGAGAACATCTGATGGCATTTGGCTTATGCAGAGGCAATATGCCTTGAATATGTTGGAGAGGTTTGGCATGAAGGAATGCAAACCTATGGATACACCTTTGGAGCAAAACTTGAAGATTATGGCTGATTCTAGAGTTAAGATTAGGACATTACCATGTACAGGCAGATGGTTGGTAGCTTGATATATTTGACTATCACTAGGCCTGATTTGGCATATGCTATGGGACTCATTAGTCAATTTATGCAGAAGCCACGAAAGCCTCACTTGGATGCAGTGAGGAGGATTATGCGGTATGTCAAGGCTACATATAAACATGGGCTCTTTTATGCATATGGCAAGGAAATAGAGCTGGCTAGATACACAGATGCAGATTGGGCAAGATGTGCATATGATAGGAGATCCACTAGTGGCTATGCATTCAACCTTGGAAGTGCTATGGTTAGCTAGAGTAGCAAAAAGCAACCCATAGTGGCATTGTCTAGTACAGAAGCTGAGTCTAGAGGTGTAGCATTGGTTGCATGTGAGATTGCTTGGCTTCAGAAGTTGTTACAAGATTTGGGATTGCATGTGAGATTGCTTGGCTTCAGAAGTTGTTATAGGATTTGGGATTACATGTGGACAAGCCAGTTAAACTTTACTGTGATAACATGAGTAGTGTCCAGTTGGCAAGTAATCCCGTATATCATGCTAGAACAAAGCATATTGAGGTACACTACCATTTCATCAAAGAGACGGTGTTGATGAGGCAAGTTGACCTCATTCATGTTCAGACTGAAGATCAGGTTGCAGATATCTTTACCAAGTCCTTGGGTAAAGATAAGTTCATATGCTTTCGAGAGCTTCTTGGTGTCTTACTCCCTACTTGAGCTTGAGGGGGAGTGTTGGAAGACAAGCTCGGGTATGCTATCCCACATATCTGTTACGAATAGCTGGATATGCCTATTGGCACTATGATTGGTGTGTTAGTAGTTAGTAGTAGTTAGACCATGGTTCATACCCATGGTTAGTTCTTATCAGTCCAGTTAGGTCTTATCTTGTGGTTTTAGTTCTTTTTAGAGTGTTCACTTGGTAGATGTATTGTCTTTTTCCTTCTAGTATGGAATAGATTGTGTGTTGGAGGCTACTTGCCCTCTTAGTGTTCTTCCTCATACGTCGGTGTTCCCGCTTATACTATGCTATCTTCTTTGACAAGAGGGAGGTACCTTAGGATGAGAGAGGAGGGGTGGACCTTATGGCTCCCTAAAATTTTAGGTACCTACAAAGTTTTTCAAAAAGAACTCCTTTTTGAGGGTGGTTACACACTGCCAAAGGATGCCCCAAAGGTGTCCACCTTGTGGGCACCCAAAAAAAGTCTTGGACAGTCTTGAATGGACAGGTGCTTTGCACACCATCCAAACAAGAATCTTTATAAAAGGTTGCATTTAATGGGGCATGATCCTCTACTTGAATTTGATTGGTTGGGAAATCAGTGCCCTAACTTGGGCCGCCAAGGTTGCCTACCCAAGAAATCTGTTATGATGGGCACGAGGTGATAGTTGACTCATCTTTTGGAGTTCCAAAAGGGGGGCGCCCATCCACCCCAATGGAGCATTCTGATTGGCTCTGCCAATTAATGGTGGGCGAGCACTCTTTGGTGTGTAAAGGGCCTAAGGAGCTACTAAGCTTTCTTCTCTCCCAACATCTCCTTTCATGCTCCCAACTTTTTCTCTTTCATCTCAAGCCTAATGCTTGACTACTCGAGCTTCACACCTTCTCCTCTTTTACTCTTCTCCTATTCATGTACTCCTCCTCTACCTCTATGTGCAAGCAGGTTGCGCTCCCTCAAGGTCCTCGTCGTCTACTCGACTATTTGAGTTTTAGCAACTCTTCCACCCCAGCAAGCCTTTGCTCTCCTTCATGCAAGCTTGTGTGTCATTTGTAGCTCCCCCTAATGGTTGAGAGGGCCACCTCAAAACCTTTAGCTTATGTACAGCCTAAGCTCTTCTTATATATTGGTTGAGCTACCTACAGCTTCAGCCACTCTCTAGTGGTCATGTGTCACTGGAGCTGTTTGGTGCCTTCTACACCCTCCAAGCATCTGTAGCGAGAGTCATGGCTTTAGAGTTACTCTTGTTGGCTCTCTTCTACGCTCAACTAGTTGGTCCACCACCGCCAACTCACCATTGGACCTTCTTTTGCTTTAGCATTTGGTTTGACACACCTCTACAAAGCTCTCTTGCATTGACATCCCTAAACCTCATGCATGATGAAACTTTGAGGTCCATCCCACCTCAATTCTTGATGTCTTCTAAGGATGCATGTACTCGCACTAGACATGTGATGCACAACTTAGTCGTTGAGAAGGTACATGCTCACCCTACACATAAATTCCTATTATATAGGTGACAAAGATTCTAATGATTGGATAGAAGCCCTCCAAAGGACTTCCTTGTCTTGCCCATAGTTATAATCGTGCAAGCTCTAAAATTTGTGTGGAGTCGATCGCTTATTGGGTAGCCAAAACTATTGAGGTTAGACTCTTTCAACTATCTGTTGATTTCCCCCACCACAGGAGGGAACGAAATTGAGAAAAACTCCTTGCATGATTTAGTAGTAGGCTTCATCGAGCTATATGGGTTTGAGCTAGTTTTTTAAGCTTGTAGGTCATGAGTCGCCTTTCTACACAGCTCTTGCTTGTTGGTCATGTCTACTCGTTCGAGCTCCTGTTTGGTCGACCTCCTCTTGGTGCTC
>NC_141606.1:28597261-28707261 GCF_047967505.1 Dipteris shenzhenensis | reverse complement strand
GCCAGTCCCACCCCCTTCCCCCTCCCCCCCTCTGCCCCCCCCTCGACCCGTCTCCCCCCTCCCCTCCCCGAATGCTCCCCCCCTCGACCCCGCCCCCCTCTACCCTTCCCCCCTCCATGAGACTGGCAGCCGCCAGCCCCCCGTCCCCCTCCCACCCCCTTCCCCTTCCACCCTCCCATCCCGCCTCCCCCCTTCCCTCGGGCTGGCGGCCGTGGCCGAGAGCTCCTCCCACCCCCTTCCCCCTCCCCTCCCCTTTCCCCCCCCTCCCCCCTTCCCCCGGGCTGGTGGCCGTGGCCGCCAGCCCCCTAGCCCCCCCCTCTCAGCCCTTCCCCCCCCCTCTTCCCCACCCCCCCTCCCCCCCCCCTTCCCTCAAGCTGGCGGCCCTGGCCGCCAGCCCCTCCCACCCCCTCGCACCCCCTTCCCCCCCCCCCTTCCCACCCCCTTCCCCCTCCGCCCCCCTTCCCCCCCCCTCCCCCCTTCTCGCGGCCGCCAGCCCCCCCCTCTCAGCCCTTCCCCCCCCTTCCCCCGGGCTGGCAAACTATTTTGCATATGCACGAATTTTTAAGGATGCTCGCCATGGAGGAAGTAGAAGGAGACAGCGCAAATGAAGAATGTCCATGATTAAAGCTTTGTATTGAAGTCCATTGAAGGATTTTATTTGGGTACTAGGCAAGAAGCCAATCCAAGACAATTATAATCAGAGTCATCACCTCCTATGTCAAATGAGAGTCAAAATATGCACTGGATGTCACCCAAGGGTACCTGCTTGCCAAGACAATAGGGAGTTAATGCAGATGGCACCTGGCAAGGGACTATCACATTGAGCAATAAGACAATGGGGAGTCAATGCACCCAAGGGAGTTAATGCAGATGGCACCTGGCAAGGGACTATCGCATTGAGCAATAAGACAATCGGGAGTCAATGCACCCAAGGGGCAAGGCTTGGCAAGACAAGTGGGAGTCAAATTATGCAAATGGCACCTGGCAAGGGACTGTCGTGACATTGAGCAATAAGACAATGGGGAGTCAAATTATGCAGATGGCACGAATTGAGGCGCTTTAAGAGCAACAATTTAAATTGTAAACATATGTTCAATCTATATCATTTTGGATATAAAGACTCTAGCTGAGAGCAACGTCTCTCAATGTAATCATATAATAATAGCTATAATTGCTATTATACCTCTTTGGTTCAATACAAAACTTGGGTCTTATGGCATCATGTCTTTTTTCTATTTATTAAAAGTTTTAAAAATTTTGTGCATATTGCGAGTGACAATGTTATTTTCATGAAATATTTAAGTCTCCTTTCATGGATTTATAAATTTATCACGTCAAGGAAAAACGTCAAGGAAAAATATTAAAAATAATTAAATTAACAAATAACTTAGATATAGCTACAATTTCTAATATAGGATTATTTCAAATTTTTGCATGTTGGTGCAAAAGTATAGATTGAAAAAACCATATTTTTATGTGAATATGATAGTGCCACAAAGTGAACTTTTGATTTGGGAAGAATATTTTCAGAAAGTAAAATTTTGATTTGGGAAGGATATTTTCACAAAGTAAAGTTTTCATTTGGGAAGGATTTTTGGGCTTCATCCAAAAACAACACAAAAAGTCCAAAATTAATGAAATAGGTGTTATAGATGTCAAATATGGTCCCACAATAATCTAATTGCAAGGAGAGAAGATTGGTATTAGAAGCACTTGCTCGGCTATCTTGTACAAAGTTAGCCATGACTACACAATCATATGTGACTCTCCTTGAATTGATGCGTTCCACATGAAAATGCCGCCCATGATGTGACCACAATACATTGTACTTTTTGTACTACAAAATAATATGATTAAAACAATGAGGATGCATTTTGTAGTGATTGTGATCATAAATACCCAAATTAAGTAGAAATGTTAAAAACTTACATGTGGCATACATCCGACTGTAAGCTCTTGCTCTCGATTGGTTACTTCCTCTCCATCACATTCGGCTTCACGAAGAGCTTCTTGTAGCCAATCACAGGGCATGTGTCTGAGGAGAAGAGCAAGGCCTGGTGGATATGGCACCCTTTGCCTGACTCTAAATCTCGCCCTCTCATTTATTCTTTTTGCTTTGGCCTCTTCATATCTCTCCACCCATGTTTGCATCTCGTGCCTTATGAGGACACAAAACTTTTTGAATTTTTCTCTTTGCTCTTTGCTCATTTTTCTTTCAACCCCTTTACCTTGGGGAACCTCCGAGATGACACAATCATCGTCCTTGATGTTCCAAGCATTTGGTATATCGGGATCCATGGATGCAAGAAACTCTATGATGTATACTAATGACTCTTGCACAAGCCATCCCTCTGCAATGCTTACTTTGGGTCTATTTCTTTTCCTTACAAATCCCTTCAAGGTTGGGAGGATATACTACCATAGCAACAAAGGAGTTATAACAATGTCACACAATCATATAAGTTAATTACACAAAAGCATCAACATCTTAGTTTTATATACTCTTCCTTCAAGCTAACATGTGGAATACCACTAAGACCTTGTGCCAATCATGGGACTTGAGGCCAGTAAGCTTATTGTCCCTTGTAAATGCTCCCCTCAAGCAATGCATGTGTCCCATGGGTGTTTGAAAAGATGCAATATCCTCCTTGACCCTTGCCTCCTCCACCTTGGAAAGGATCCATGGTGCCTTTGGGAGAACAATTCGTGGAGGACGCACTTGGGTTCCTAAACCACCCTCCTGAGTTGTAGAACCATGCTCTTGAGTTCTACGCACATGCTCTTGGGGCCACAAGTGAGGTATCCTACCCATCTCGTGCAAGTCTTCTAGCACTCCCCTTGTGTCTTTCTCACTAACCAAGTGTGCCCAAATAGAAGCCCCCACATTCTTGAAGATATGCATGGGATCCAAGAGGTAAATGAGTTGTAACTCGGCCCAATATGGAAGCTCATGAAAGTTAGATAGCTAGCTAGTCCACACCTGGAGGAGGCTCCTCACTATTAGCTTTCCAAGCCCGAATCCAATCACTTGCCTTCCTACAAACCACTGGTGGATCAAGTTGACCTTCACGTGCAAGATGACCAAGTGGAAGATAATGATCATGACCTTCATAAACCATCTTCCTCATATGTTTGGAGTGTCGCACATTCAAACTAGGGCCACAAATAGGACAAGCAGGGTACCCTTGTGTTTTAAGTCCTACATATATGCACGGACACATAGGTCATTAGACATGCATAGATCACACCACAGTAGAAACATAAAGGTATCAATAGGCATGCAAAAGCACGTTCTTGTGCACTCCCTAAATCTTGGATAGTCATGCATGGTCCACATCAAAATTCCCTAGATGTGCATGTCTACAGCTCACGTCAAGGCTCTAGAAATATCAGAGACATGTATGCCCCTCCATAGGGTCTACAGCTCCTCTATCAAGGGTGCCATGTACACATCCATATTTTTGGCCTTATACTTCCTTGGCACAAGTAAAACAAGCACTGTTCATCCGTGGCACCTGCGGGCATCACAGAACATCTACTTGCCATGCTATGGTTATTTACGGATATTATGGCGGAATACTGTAGTTCACTAAGACTGTGGGCCATGTCGAAAAGATGTGGAAGTGTAATCCAAAAGGGTTCATGCCATCCGATTGCGAGCTTGAGTCTATACATGCCTTTTTATTTCACAAATCCCCATCGTGCACACTACAACACGTGAGGGTCACAAACATTCAAGGTTTTTCACAACCATGTTCGGCATCGATGGTCATAAGAAGATGGCATATAGATTATGGCTAGGCTTTATTGGATTTGGAGTAGTGTAGCACATTGTTTTAGGGTAGAGAACCCTTTCTTTATCACCTTGCGACAATAAATATTTATCCCAAGGTAAGGTCAAGTCCATGGCTCGATATCTTGTAATTGACCAACACTTGGTGCGATTATGATTCATATCATACCAAATAACAATTCAATTTTGGTCCCATAAATAGGTCTATACATGGATTTTTGGTTTGAAGAACCTCGTCGCGCACATAGAACATGTGTGGGTCACCAACATTTGTTTTGGTCACCAATATTGTTTTTTCATAACCATTTGCCACATCAATGGTTAGAAGAAAACAAAACTTTATAGGAATCTACTAGATGATGACATAAAATATTATGGCCAAACTCTATTGCATTTGGAGAAGTATAGCATATTTTTTTAGGTTGGATAACCCTTTACTTGCCGCATTGCGATGATAGATATTTTTGTTTGGGTCAGGTCAAATCCATGGCTCTGTATCTTGTAATGGACTGAGACTTGGTATGATTCTCATTAATGTGAGACCAGAGCACTATATCAAATCTTGTCCCAAAAATAGGTCTATACATGGCTTTTTGTTTTAAAGAACCTCGTCGCACACACTAGAAAACGTGTGGGTCACCAACGTTGGTTTCAATAACCATTGATGGTCAAAAGAAGATTAAACTTGGTACAACTATAATATATGATGGTTATAATATTTTGGCTAGGTTTTTATTGCATTCAAAGTAGTGTAGCGTATTGGTTTATGGTATACAATGTGTTTTTTACTAGACTCATCACACACATAGAACACGTGTGGGTCACTAATGGTTGTTTGAAGAACCTCATTGCACACATAGAACATGTGGTCACCAATGTTGGCTTTTCATAACCATGTTGAACACCCATAGTTGAAACAAGATATGCAACTTGGTAGGATTCTAATACATGATGTAAGAGAGATTTTGTTTAGGGTTTCTTTCATTTAGAGTAGTGTAGCATATTGGTTTATGATAGGCAACCCTTCTTTTGCCACACCACTAGCTGAAATTTTTTTAATAAGGTAATTTCAAATCCATTCCTCTATATCTCATAATGGAGTGAGAATTGGAATAACTCTCAATTACATTCTACCCAAACACCGTACCAAATTGTGTCCCATAAATACGTCTATACATGGCTTTTTGCTTTGAAGAACCTAATTGCACACATAAAACACGTGTGTGTCACCAACGTTGGCTTCTTATAACCATGTTGGACACTGATAATTGAAAGATGCAACTTGGTAGGCCTCTAATACATGATGGAATAGAGATTTTGTGTAGTTTTATTTCATTTTGAGTAGCATAGCATATTCGTTTATGGTAAACAACTCTTATTTTGCCACACATGACCTAAAACATTTTTTATAGGGTAAGTTCAAATCCTTTACTCTATATCTCATAATGGACTAAGAAGTGATATGACTCTTAATAACATTCTATGCAAGAACCGTACCAAATTTTGTCCCATAAATAGATCTATACATGCCTTTTTATTTTACAATTCCCCGTCATGCACACTACAACACATGAGGGTCACCAATGCTGGTTTTTCATAAGAATGTGCAACATCGATGGTCAGAAAAATACAAAAGTTTGTAGGAATCTACTTGATGATGACATAAATATTATGGCTAGGCTCTATTGCATTTGTAGTGTGAGGTCCCTCCCCATGATGGGAGGTACCCCCAGGGGGGTCGAAAAGAGGTTGAGGGGTGGCAAGGGGGCTAGCAGGGAAGGGGGGTTGACTGGAGAGCAAGCACGGGTGGCTGAGGGGAAGAGGGAGTAGCAGGAGTAGCTAAGGGGTTGCAAGGGGGTGGATGAAGGATGGCAAGGAGCTGAAGGGTGGGAAGGTAGCTGGAGTGGAGGTAGAGTAGAAGGGGAGGAGGGGGCACAACAAAGGGAGCTACAGTAGGGGGGAGCAGCAGCAGGTGATTGGAGTGGAGCAAGGGGAGCTGGCAAACAGGAGGCAAGAAGCTGCAGCCAGCAGGGAAGAAGCAACAAGTGAAGCAGGGGGGAGGATGCAAAGCAGGAGAGGCAGTAGAGGTGGGACAAGAGGGGTAGTAGAGGTGGAGTAGGAGGGGAGGAGGCGGCGTTTTAGGAGGCGGGGGGAGCTACAGTAGGCGACAAGAGCTATAGGGGCGAAGCAGGAGGGGAGGAGACTGAGTGGAGTGGCTAGGGGAGGGGGGAGGCTAGGTGAGTGGCAAGGCTAGGAGAACGGAGAGGCTAGGGGAGCGGTGAGGCTAGGAAAGGAAGGGAAACAAGAGGAGAGATAGAAAGAAAGACAAATAAACCAAACAAACTTGAAATAGAAGGGGAAAGAGGAATTCTTACCTTGAGATTGAGAGAGAGCTGTAGCAAGTCTTGTAGGTGCAGAGGGACAATGTAGGAGAGGATCAAGAGGTGGGAGGGGGAGGGAGGAGGGAGGAGTAAGGAGGCAAGGGTTGCAGGTGATCACGATCTGAAAGCAAAAGCGAGGGAGTAGAATGCACAAAAAAACGAATAGCATCGTGGGACAAACAACACACAATTTTGGTTCCCAGAAACCATCGGTATGGGTGTCAGTATTACTATGGGTAAATAAAGTAGAGAGTCGGTATAACCATTGGTATGGGCATTAGTATAGACCGACACCCATACCAACAAACCAATGTTTTTTTTGGAGTTTAGGGTTTAGAGTTTGAGGAATTTGGGTGTTTGGGTGTTTGACTTGTCTTGGGCAGATGGTTGTGGGTGTGTGCAGGTGGAGAGGATGAGTACTGATAGCTCATTGGATAGGGGGCCACTTCCCGGGAGTTTGGAGTGGCTACATGAGAGTTTGCCTTGTCCTTGCATACATTATAGGTAAGGATTTTGTCATCAACGCCATATTGTCGTGCACTACTTGCAGATGTATGGAGAGGTGCTAGCAGAAGAGGATGTATGTTGACACACTAGTGCATCATCGATATACCAATGATATTTGAATGCCATGGATATTTATATTGCTTGTTCTTGTTGCACACACTAACCTTGCATCATTATATTATACAAGATGAGGAGAGTAGCGAGGGAGCACGTGCACCACCACCACAGTTCAATCAAGATGATCTTGAGGATGATCCTATAGAGGAGGATGAGGGTATGGTGAACATGATGGATTTGATGGTGCGAGGATGTCAAAACTATGAGCTTCTTGAATTTGCAAGCAAAGTATGGATGGTAAGACACAAGGGTCTCATACTTGATGAGGTTTGGAGCCTTGATCTTAGTATCTCGTTCCTATAAATTGTTTTAATTAGGTAGTATCTAATTCACAAGTTTCTTGGATATGCAAATTGTAATAGGTTGTAGGGAAGACTCTTGCTGAGGAAGCAAAGAAGATGTTGATGATGGTTGGGATGGATTATAATACCATCCAAGGCTTTTCCTAATGATTGTATTTTGTTTCGTCACGAGTATGGTGATTTGGTTAATTGCCTGGCGTGTGGAGCACAGTGCTACAGACAAGACGTGCTAGGAGAGACGATCCCAGTGAAGGTCCTTAGGCATTTTCCATCATCCCCAGAATACAACACATGTTTAGATGCAACTCCATTGCGCAACTGATGATGTGGCATGATACACACTGGTCCACGATGAAATTTTGAGGATCCTAGCAGATTGTGCTACTTGGAAGCACATAGACACCATGTGGCTGGACTTTGCGAGGGAGCCACAGTATTGACATGCATTTCATGTGTTGAAATAATATTGTCGTAGAAGCGATCCAGCAGTTGCATGGAGGCTATGACTATATATTTCCTTTTATAAGAGATTGTAAGAGGATAAGTGAAATGAATTATGGTAAATACCATGTGTATGAGTTATAAATATTTTGGTATGGGGTGAGAATTGATTTGGAACATGATATAATGGGGATTACTAAAAATATGGACAATATGAGTCATATAAAGAAGTGGGCCTCATGTCCTCAATAATGTAAGAGAGACCACATGTCAAGGCTATGGGGAACATTTGGAGGAGTATGGAATGAAGAGGAATCCTTCTAGAATTCCTATGTGGAGTATTGAGGATGTTGACATGTGGGAAAGAGAGGGTCCTTGTGGGCTCCATATGAGAGGACTCTTGACTTTTCTTATTTTTAAAAGAAACACCTATTTCATTAATTTTGGACTTTTTCTGTTGTTTTTGACGAAGCCCAAAAATCCTTCCCAAATGAAAACTTTACTTTGTGAAAATATCCTTCCCAAATCAAAATTTTACTTTCTGAAAATATTCTTCCCAAATCAAAAGTTCACTTTGTGGCACTATCATATTCACATAAAAATATTGTTTTTTCAATCTATATTTTTGCACCAACATGCAAGAATTTGAAATAATCCTATATTAGAAATTGTAGCTATATCTAAGTTAGTTGTTAATTTAATTATTTTTAATATTTTTCCTTGACATGATAAATTTATAAATCCATGAAAGGAGACTTAAATATTTCATGAAAATAACATTGTCACTCGCACTATGCACAAAATTTTTAAAACTTTTAATAAATAGAAAAAAGACATGATGCCATAAGACCCAAGTTTTGTATTGAACCAAAGAGGTATAATAGCAATTATAGCTATTATTATATGATTTCATTGAGAGACGTTGCTCTCAGCTAGAGTCTTTATATCCAAAATGATATAGATTGAACATATGTTTACAATTTAAATTGTTTCTCTTAAAGAGCCTCAATTCGTGCCATCTGCATAATTTGACTCCCCATTGTCTTATTGCTCAATGTCACAACAGTGTCTTGCCAGGTGTCATCTGCATAATTTGACTCCCACTTGTCTTGCCAAGCCTTTCCCCTTGGGTGCATTGACTCCCCATTGTCTTATTACTCAATGTGATAGTCCCTTGCCAGGTGCCATCTGCATTAACTCCCTATTGTCTTGCCAAGCCTTGACCCTTGGGTGACATCCAGTGCAAAATACAGGTGCCATCTACATTAACTCTCACAAGTTGTCTTGCCAAGCCTTGCCCCTTGGGTGCATTGACTCCCCATTGTCTTATTGCTCTCAATGTGATAGTCCCTTGCCAGGTGCCATCTACATTAACTCCCTATTGTCTTGGCAAGCCTTGACCCTTGGGTGACATCCACTGCATATTTTGTCTCTCATTTGACATAGGAGGTGATGAATCTGATTATAATTGTCTTGGATTGGCTTCTTGCCTAGAACCCAAATAAAATCCTTCAATGGACTTCAATACAAAGCTTTAATCATGGACATTCTTCATTTGTGTTGTCTCCTTCTACTTCCTCCATGGCAAGCATCCTTAAAAATTCATGTATATGCAAAATAGTTTGTTGTGGTATTTTTATTTTTCCTTCTACCTCATATCCCATGCGCTTCTTTGATTTCTTTGCCCTTGAATGCCAAGACACTATGATTGTCTCCGTCGAAACTTGAGAGATCACTTCATCATTTGGGACCCACTCCTTCATTATACAATTAGTATACAATGTGTTGTTATCCATATTCTCCTTCCTGCCCTTTGGCTCATACCATACCGCTGTAAATGTTGTAGCTCTCCCTTGGTCATCTCTTTGCACATCAACTACTTTTGCAACCCATAACTTCACATTCTCATATTCATCATCCCCGATGGCCGAACCACAACAAAACAATCGACCTCTATATATACTTGTGGCATAAGCTCTCTCTTCTTCGGTCCACAATATGGATGTGGGAGTAATGATACAAATTCATTTTCAAAGACTAGAGCTAGGCGCAAATCGTTATGAACATTTGGCGAAAACATATTGCATTCTTCCTTGACATCCTTTGAGCCTTGCATTCTCTCAAGGTCCTTGATTAAATTTCGTGTCTTGTTAATTACAATGGTAATGTGTTCTCTCCAAGTAGGCTTCGAATCAGGATATCTCCGGAGCATTTCCTCTTTGTATGTAATAAATGCTTTTAATCCTTCTATTTCACAATTAGACCTCTCATTGAATTCTTGTATAGGAGCCCATGTTGGATACATTTCCTTGCTGGGAATTGAAGTTAAGAGACTTTAAGGTTCTTCAGGTTCCCATTTTGTATCATGAGAATACTGTTGCCATTGCATTACGGGTTTTTCATCTTTCAAAAAAAGCCAAAAGTAGTATGGATTGGTATGACCTATCAATGCATCACCACCCGTTTGTATGAAAGGTAGAATGAAGCTCTTCCAATCATACATTCTTTCGAGCCTCTCACATACTGTACTTTCCTTACGACCACCAACTTGTCTGCCACATCTTCTTACCAAGTCATCTATTGTCTCCACATCCTTGCATTTAAGCTCCCTTGAGACTATGCTAAAAACCTAATCGATATCCTCATGTGTATGCCCAACATACAAAAATCCACATTTGACCTCATTGAAGATTCGATGAGTAACTAGCATGGAGCAAAATGCAAACATGAGTACATTCTTATTTTCTCGCCAGCAATTATCAGCTTGTATTCTCAAAGTCAGTGGTAGGCGATCTTTTTCTACATGTACATTGCGAATTGCCTTCATAATAGATGTTACAACTTGATTGCTATCATGTAGATGCAAGGAATCAATCCATATATATGAAAAGAACTTAATTCCATGCACTAACACTCCACATAGATGTGTCTTTAGAAAGTGCTTTCCTTGTAATTTAGGTGGAGTGGCAACAAAACGAGGCAATGTTGTTGTATTCTCATCCATGCCATCTACAATAAGGCACATGTAGTCATCGGGATGCGAAATAGCTTGCTCCTTCCAAAATGCAAACTTTTGTCTGGAATGTCGAATAAGGTCATGATGAGATTTTTGGTTTTTTTTGTATAATTCCCTTTGATTTGGACATGTTGCACTCTCAATCGCTCGCTTTAAATCATCACAGACATTGCACTTTGACATTTTTTGCCTCCTTGGGATTTTAACATATCCAAAGTTCTTCTTCCAAAGAGTATACAAAGTATGAGAAGAAGCTACGGCATCCCCTCTTTGACTTTGCTTTTCCTTCAATAGAGTCAAATACTTCGAGCTTTGTTAAGCCCATTGGAAGGTGCATTTCAGTGATCGCGTCACCGTTAGGGAGTTTGGTAGATATATGGGGTTGAGGTAAAGCATTTTCATGTATGAAGTCTTGCAAAATTGATACTGCCCTGACATTTGAGATTCTTGATTTGGACCTTCCTCTATTACCGTGAATGCTAGATTTGTTGCCGCCCTTTGCCTTGGTAAATAAATCCCAATATGTACCATGGGATAATCCAGTAATATTGCGATATGCCTTATTGCAAATCCTTTTTCCATTTACAAGAGGTTTTACCTTTTGTCTTAAACTTAGCCTTTTATTGCCATTCTGAAGAAAGCAAGAGAGACTTGTGAGAAGGTATTCATTTCTTTTGCTTCCTCTTCTTTGCCACACGTGTCCTCTACATTCCCTGATGTCTGTAAGATCAATGAAGCACATACATCTTCGCTTGCAACATAGATATCCGAATGCATTTAACATGTTCTCCTCCTTCATTACTCTCTTCCTCTTTGGTTGCTTTTGTGGATCTGCTTGGATTCGCTTTCTCTTCATGCATATGTATGACCGTTTTCGTTCCTTGTGCACATTGTTATCTGTATTTATGCACTTCTTCTCCTCACATTTGTTTGTAACCAAGCATCCATGATTGGTCGTTTCATCCTTGGCCATATCACAATCAAAGTTAAATATTGAATAATCCTCTGTTGATCTCATCCTCGTTTTTAACATACTCTTAGGACCATTCAATGAATTCAATATTCTACGAGAGTATTGAGAACCTTGAAACTCTTTCACTCCTGAGAGAACATCACTCATTGGGACATCTTGCATGGCTTTCACAAATCCACAAGCTTGATTGACACCAGGTTTGTTAATATGCATGAACTCATCCACACTTGACAAGACATCGCTATTGAAACCTTTGCCCTTCTCACTGTGCAAGAATTCATCCACCCCAGATAAGGCTTCGCTTCTAAAATCATTTTGTTTCTCGGAACCAATGAACTCATCCACTCCAGATAAGATGTCAGTTCTATAATTGAGTATATTGAAATCATCCACATTTGAAGTGTTAGAGCCTAGCACATGGGCACACTTTTTAGGTCCTTTGATATTGTAGTATACCTTGTCTTTATCATTGAAAACCACGTGCCTCTTTCTCATGTTTAAAAATTGCATGCTCCATCTCATATTCTTGCCTACCTCATAGTAGGGATCACATAAGGATGTTATGTTATCAACTATACCATCATCAGTGACTTTTAAAATCCTCATCTGTGCAAATGACCATTGCTCCACTTGTTCAAATCCCATTACTTCACCTTCTGCTACAATCTTATTTGCAAATGATCTCATTTGTAAAATGTCCCCTGTAGTAAAATCCAAGGTGGTGCACTTTGTATTCTTGATAATGTCTGTTGCATAAGTCTCATCTTTGTCCCATGCTATAAATGATTTGTTGGATGTATTGTAGGGCATAACATCTCCAAGTGTTTCCATATCTCCACATTTATACTTTAGCTCAACATGTGCGCTAAGAATCTTTGATACAGTAACTGCCACCTTATCTTCGCCAAGTCTTCGAAAGTGGCAAACTGAATTGGGATCACTATCATGGATTGTAGCAAATGCAACTAGTTCTCTTTTGCTACATAAAATCACATCCATCCCTGGAACAAAATCTATAGCCATCTCCTTTGTGAGAGTCCTTCGCAAGCAAGCTGCAGTAGCAACAATTACATAAATATTAGTCTCTTTTTAATAATCTACTCATTTATTATAATTTTTAATTAGTACTTAATTTATTGGTGGGATATGTTATCCAATCAAGTACTCATCAGATGGACACGCCAAGTTACCCTTTGCATGGTCGATCGAGCATTAAATACTATTTTGGCTCTAGTGTCATGCACATCCATAAAAAAACATGCTGCTAGGTATGCTATCCAATCAAGCACTTATGGGATGGGCGTGCCACTTTGCATGTAAGTCAATTCCACCTAGTTGAAGGTGTGTGCAAAGTATTGTGCCCATCGGATATGCTTTGCATTGTCGATCAAGCATAAAACACCGTTTTTGGCTTAGTGTCATGCACAACCATGAAAAAACACGGTCCTAGGTGTGTTAATCAAACAAGTACTTATTGGATAGGGGCTCCACTTTTCATGCAAGTCCGTTTCAACTAGGTTGAGATGAGTGCAAAGTATTGTCACCATCGGATATGCTCTGCATGGTCTATTACGCACTATACAACATTCTTCCCATAGTGATATGCACATCTGCAAAAAAACACGCCTTAGGTATGTCATCTGACCAAGTACTTATCGGATGGGTGTGCCTCTTTGAGAAAATTTCAATACCACCTAGGTTAAGGCATAGGAAAAGTATTGTTCCCATCGGATATGCTTTGCATGGTCGACCGAGCATTAAATACCATTTTTGCCTTAGTGTCATGCACATCTGTAAAAAAACATGCTGCTAGGTGTGTTATCCGCCGATCAAGTACTTATGCGATGGGAATGCCACCTTGCATGTAAGTCAATTCCACCTAGTTGAAGGTGTGTGCAAAGTATTGTGCCCATAGGATATGCTTTGCATTGTGGATCAAGCATAAAACACCATTTTTGCCTTAGTGTCATGCACAACCATATAAAAACACAGCCCTAGGTGTGTTATTCAAACAACTACTTATCGGATGGGGGCTCCAGCTTGCACACAAGACCTTTTCAACTACGTTGAGGTGCGTGCAAAGTATTGTCACCATCGGATATGCTTTGCATGGTCGATCACGCATTATACACCATTTTTTCCCGAGTGATATGCACATCCGCAAAAAAACACACCCTTAGGTGTGTTATCTCACCAAGTACTTATCGGATGGGTGTGCCTCTTTGATAACATTCCAATACCACCTAGGTTGAGGCATACAAAAAGTGTTGTGTGCATCGGATATCCTTTGCATGATCGATCGAGCAATAAATACTATTTTTGCTCTAGTGTCATGCACATCCGTAAAAAAACACGCTGCTAGGTATGTTATCCGATCAAGCACTTATGGGATGGGAGTGCCACTTTGTATGTAAGTCAATTCAACCTACTTGAAGGTGTGTGCAAAGTATTGTGCCCATTGGATATGCTTTGCATTGTCGATCAAGCATAAAACAACGTTTTTGCCTTAGTGTAATACACAACCATGAAAAAATAGGGTCCTAGGTGTGTTAATCAAACAAGTACTTATCAGATGGGTGCTCCACTTTGCATGCAAGTCCCGTTTCAACTATGTTGAGGTGCACACAAAGTATTGTCACCATCGGATATGATTTGCATGGTCTATCACGCATTATACACCGTTTTTTCCCTAGTGATATGCACATCCGCAAAAAAACACGCCCTTAGGTGTGTTATCTGACCAAGTACTTATCGGATGGGTGTGTCTCTTTGAGAACATTTCAATACCACCTAGGTTGCAGTGTAGGAGAAGTGTTATGCCCATCGGATATCCTTTGCATGGTCAATCGAGCATTAAATACTATTTCTGCTCTAGTGTCATGCACATCCATAAAAAAACATGCTGCTAAGTATGTTATCCGATCAAGCACTTATGGGATGGGAGTGCCACTTTGCATGTAAGTCAATTCCACCTAGTTGAAGGTGTGTGCAAAGTATTACAGTGCCCATCGGGTATGATTTGCATTGTCGATCAAGAATAAAACACCGTTTTTGCCTTAGTGTCATGCACAACCATGAAAAAACACGGTCCTAGGTGTGTTAATCAAACAAGTACTTATCGGATGGGGGCTCCACTTTGTACACAAGTCCTTTTCAACTACGTTGAGGTGCATGCAAAGTATTGTCACCATCGGATATGCTTTGCATGGTCGATCACGCATTATACACCGTTTTTTCCCTAGTGATATGCACATCCGTAAAAAAATATGCCCTTAGGTGTGTTACTGACCAAGTACTTATCGGATGGGTGTGCCTCTCTAAGAACATTTCAATACCACCTAGTTGCAGTGTAGGAAATGTCTTGTGCCCATCGGATATCCATTGCATGGTCGATCGAGCATTAAATACTATTTTTGCTATAGTGTCATGCACATCCGTAAAAAAAACATGCTGCTAGGTATGTTATCCGATCAAGCACTCATGGGATGGGTGTGCCACTTTGCATGTAAGTCAATTCCACCTATTTGAAGGTGTGTGCAAAGTATTGTGCCCATCGGATATGCTTTGCATTGTCGATCAAGCATAAAACACCGTTTTTGCCTTAGTGTCATGCACAACCATGAAAAAACACGGTCCTAGGTGTGTTAATCAAACAAGTACTTATCGGATGGGGGCACCAGTTTGCACGCAAGTCTGTTTCAACTAGATTGAGATGCCTGCAAAGTATTGTCACCATCGGATATGCCCTGCATGGTCGATTACGCATTATACAACGTTTTTTCCGTAGTGATATGCACATCCGCAAAAAAACACGCCCTTAGGTATGTTATCTGACCAAGTACTTATCGGATGGGTGTGCCTCTTTGAGAACATTTCAATACCACCTAGGTTGCATTGTAGGAAAAGTGTTTTGCCCATCGGATATCCTTTGCATGATTGATCGAGCAATAAATACTATTTTTGCTCTAGTGTCATGCACATCCGTAAAAAGACACGCTGCTAGCTATGTTATCCAATCAAGCACTTATGGGATGGGAGTGCCACTTTGCATGTAAGTCGATTCCACCTAGTTGAAGGTGTGTGCAAGGTATTGTGCCCATCAGATATGCTATGCATTGTCAATCAAGCATAAAACAACGTTTTTGCCTTAGTGTCATGCACAACCATGAAAAAACACGGTCCTAGGTGTGTGAATCAAACAAGTACTTATCGGATGGGGGCTCCACTTTGCACGCAAGTCCGTTTCAACTACGTTGAGGTGTGTGCAAAGTATTGTCACCATCGGATATGATTTGCATGTTCGATCATGCATTATACACCGTTTTTCCCCTAGTGATATGCACATCCGTAAAAAAACACGCCCTTAGGTGTGTTATCTGACCAAGTACTAATCGGATGGGTGTGCCTCTTTGAGATAATTTTAATACAACCTAGGTTGCGGTGTAGGAAAAGTGTTGTGCCAATCGGATATTCTTTGCATGGTCGATCGAGCATTAATTTTTTTTTTTCTCTAGTGTCATGCACATCCGTAAAAAAAACACGCTGCTAGGTATGTTATCCGATCAAGCACTTATGCGATGGGTGTGCCACTTTGCATGTAAGTCAATTCCCCTAGTTGAAGGTGTTTGCAAAGTATTGTGCCCATCAGATATGCTTTGCATTGTGCCCATCGGATGGGGGCTCCAGTTCGCATGCATGTCCGTTTCAACTAGGTTGAGATGCGTGCAAAGTATTGTCACCATCGGATATGCTATGCATGGTCGATTACGCATTATACAACCTTTTTCCCGTAGTGATATGCACATCCGCAAAAAAAAATGCCCTTAGGTATGTTATCTGACCAAGTACTTATCGGATGGGTGTGCCTCTTTAAGAACATTTCAATACCACCTAGGTTAAGGTGTAGGAAAAGTATTGTGCCCATCGGATATGCTTTGCATGGTCGATCGAGCATTAAATACCATTTTTCCCTTAGTGTCATGCACATCCATAAAAACACACGTTGCTAGGTCTGTTATCCAATGAAGTACTGATGCGATGGGAATGCCACTTTGCATATAAGTCAATTCCACCTAGTTGAAGGTGTGTGAAAGGTATTGTGCCCATCGGATATGCTTTGCATTGTCGATCAAGCATAAAACACCGTTTTTTCCTTACTATCATGCACAACCATATAAAAACACAGCCGTAGATGTATTATTCAAACAAGTACTTATCGGATGGGGGCTCCACTTTGTACGCAAGTCCGTTTCAACTATGTTGAGGTGCGTGCAAAGTATTGTCACCATCGGATATGCTTTGCATGGTTGATCACGCATTATACACCATTTCTTCCTGAGTGATATGCACATCCGCAAAAAAACACGCCCTTAGGTGTGTTATCTGACCAAGTACTTATCGGATGGGTGTGCCTCTTTGAGAACATTTCAATACCACCAAGGTTGCGATGTAGGGAAAGTGTTGTGCCCATCGGATATCCTTTGCATGGTTGATCGAGCATTAAATACTATTGTTTCTCTAGTGTCATGCACATCCGTAAAAAAACACGCTGCTAGGTATGTTATCTGATCAAGAACTTATGGGATGGGTATGCCACATTGCGTGTAAGTCAATTTCACCTAGTTGAAGGTGTGTGCAAAGTATTTTGCCCATCGGATATGCTTTGCATTGTTGATCAAGCATAAAACAACGTTTTTGCCTTAGTGTCATGCACAACCATGAAAAAACACGGTCCTAGGTACAAGTACTTATCGGATGGGGGCTCCACTTTGCACACAAGTTTTTTTCAACTACGTTGAGGTATGCACAAAGTATTGTCACCATCCGATATGATTTTCATGGTCGATCACGTATAATACACCGTTTTTCCCCTAGTGATATGCACATTCGCAAAAAAACACGTCCTTAGATGTGTTTTCTGACCAAGTACGGATGGGTGTGCCTCTTTGAGAACATTTCAATACCACCTAGGTTGCAGTGTAGGAAAACTATTGTGCTCATCGGATATCCTTTGCATGGTCGATCGAGCATTAAATACTATTTTTGCTCTAGTGTCATGCACATCCATAAAAAAAACACGCTGCTAGGTATGTTATCCGATCGAGCACTTATGGGATGGGTGTGCCACTTTGCATGTAAGTCAATTCCACCTAGTTGAAAGTGTGTGCAAAGTATTGTGCCCATCGGATATGCTTTGCATTGTCGATCAAGCATAAAACACCGTTTTTGCCTTAGTGTCATGCACAACCATGAAAAAACACGGTCCTAAGTGTGTTAAACAAACAAGTACTTATCGGATGGGGGCTCCACTTTGCACGCAAGTCCGTTTCAACTAGGTTGAGATGCGTGCAAAGTATTGTCACCATCGGATATGCTCTGCATGGTCGATTACGCATTATACAACATTTTTCCCGTAGTGATATGCATAGATTCTGCAAAAAAACACGCCCTTAGGTATGTTATCTGACCAAGTACTTATCGGATGGGTGTGCCTCTTTAAGAACATTTCAATACCACCTATGTTAAGTCATAGGAAAATTATTGTGCCCATCAGATATGCTTTGCATGGTCGATCGAGCATTAAATACCATTTTTGTCTTAGTATCATGCACATCCGTAAAAAAACAAGCTGCTAGGTGTGTCATCCGATCAAGTACTTATGCGATGGGAATGCCACTTTGCATGTAAGTCAATTCCACCTAGTTGAAGGTGTGTGCAAGGTATTGTTCCCATCGGATATGCTTTGCATTGTCGATCAAGCATAAAACACTGTTTTTGCCTTAATGTCATGCACAACCATATAAAAACACGGCCGCAAGTGTGTTATTCAAACAAGTACTTATCGGATGGGGTCTCCACTTTGTACGCAAGTCTATTTCAACTACGTTGAGGTGCGTGCAATATGTCCTTACCATCGGATATGCTTTGCATGGTCGATCACGCATTATACACCATTTTTTCTCTAGTGATATTCACAACCATAAAAAAACATGCCCTTAGGTGTGTTATCTGACCAAGTACTTATCGGATGGGTGTGCCTCTTTGAGAACATTTTAATACCACCTATGTTGAGACATACGAAAAGTGTTGTGCCCATTGGATATCCTTTGCATGGTCGATCGAGCATTAAATACTATTTTTGCTCTAGTGTCATGCACATCCGTAAAAAAACACGCTGCTAGGTATGTTATTCGATCAAGCACTTATGGGATGGGAGTGCCACTTTGCATGTAAGTCAATTCCACCTATTTGAAGGTTTGTGAAAAGTATTGTGCCCATCGGATATGCTTTGCATTGTCGATCAAGCATAAAACATTGTTTTTTCCTTAGTGTCATGCACAACCATAAAAAAACATGGTCCTAGGTGTGTTAATCAAACAAGTACTTATCAGATGGGGGCTCCACTTTGCACGCAAGTCCGTTTCACCAATGTTGAGGTGTGTGCAAAGTATTGTCACCATCGGATATGCTTTGCATGGTCGATCACGCATTATACACCGTTTTTCCCCTAGTGATATGCACATCCGCAAAAAAACACACCCTTAGGTGTGTTATCTGACCAAGTACTTATCGGATGGGTGTTCCTCTTTGAGAAAATTTCAATACCACCTAGTTTGTGGTGTAGGAAATGTCTTGTGGCCATCGGATATCCTTTGCATGGTCGATCGAGCTTTAAATACTATTTTTGCTCTAGTGTCATGCACATCCGTAAAAAAAACATGCTGCTAGGTATGTTATCCAATCAAGCACTTATGGGATGGGTGTGCCACTTTGCATGTAAGTGAATTCCTCCTAGTTGAAGGTTTGTGCAAAGTATTGTGCCCATCGGATATGCTTTGCATTGTCGATCAAGCATAAAACACCGTTTTTTCCTTAGTGTCATGCACAACCATGAAAAAACACGGTCCTAAGTGTGTTAATCAAACAAGTACTTATCGGATGGGGGCACCAATTTGCACGCAAGTCTGTTTCAACTAGGTTGAGATGCATGCAAAGTATTGTCACCATCGGATATGCTCTGCATGGTCGATTATGCATTATACAACGATTTTCCCATAGTGATATGCACATCCACAAAAAACACGCCCTTAGGTACGTTATCTGACCAAGTACTTATCGGATGGGTGTGCCTCTTTGAGAAGATTTCAATACCACCTAAGTTGCGGTGTAGGAAAAGTGTTGTGCCCATCGGATATCCTTTGCATGATCGATCGAGCAATAAATACTATTTTTGCTCTAAGTTCTTGATCAGATAACATACCTAGCAGCGCTTTTTTACGAATGTGCATGACACTAGAGAAAAAATAGTATTTAATGCTCGATCGACCATGCCAAGGATATCCGATGGGCACAACACTTTTCCTACATCGCAACCTAGGTGGTATTGAAATTTTCTCAAAGAGGCACACCCATCCAATAAGTACTTAGTCAGATAACACACCTAAGGGCATGTTTTTTTGCAGATATGCATATCACTCAGGAAAAAATGGTGTATAATGTGTGATCAACACTACAAATCATATCCGATGGAAAAAATACTTTTCACGCACCTCAAGGTAGTTGAAATGGACTTGCGTACAAAGTGGAGCCCCCATCCGATAAGTACTTGTTTGAATAACACACCTACAAGTAAGGCAAAAATGGTGTTTTATGCTTGATCGACAATGCAAAGCATATCCGATGGGCACAATACCTTTCACAAACCTTCAAATAGGTGGAATTGACTTACATGCAAAGTGGCATTCCCATCGCATAAGTACTTGATCGGATAACACACCTAGCAGTGTGTTTTTTTATGGATGTGCATGACACTAAGGTAAAAATGGTATTTAATGCTCGATCGACCATGTAAAGCATATCCGATGGGCACAATACTTTTCCTACACCTTAACCTAGGTGGTATTGAAATGTTATTAAAGAGGCACACCCATCCGATAAGTACTTGGTCAGATAACATACCTAAGGGCGTGTTTTTTTGCGGATGTGCATATCACTAAGGGAAAAAGGTTGTATAATGTGTAATCGACCATGCAGAGCATATCCGATGGTGACAATACTTTGCACGCATCTCAAACTAGTTGAAACGGACTTGCATGCAAACTGGAGCCCCCATCCGATAAGGACTTGTTTGATTAACACACTAAGGACCGTGTTTTTTCATGGTTGTGCATGACACTGAGGCAAAAACGGTGTTTTATGCTTGATCGACAATGCAAAGCATATCCGATGGGCACAATACTTTTCACACACCTTCAACTAGGTGGAATTGACTTACATGCAAAGTGGCACACCCATCGCATAAGTCCTTGATCGGATAACATACCTAGCAGCGTGTTTTTTTTATGGATGTGCATGACACTAGAGCAAAAATAGCATTTAATGCTCAATCGACCATGCAAAGGGTATCTGATTGGCACAACACTTTTCCTACACTGCAACCTAGGTGGTATTAAAATTATCTCAAAGAGGCACACCCATCCGATAAGTACTTGGTTAGATAACACACCTAAGGGCGTGTTTTTTTGCGGATGTGCATATCACTAGGGAAAAAACAGTGTATAATGCGTGATCGACCATGCAAATCATATCCAATGGGATGGGTATGCCACCTTCCGTGTAAGTCAATTTCACCTAGTTGAAGGTGTGTGCAAAGTATCGTGCCCATCGGATATGCTTTGCATTGTCGATCAAGCATAAAACAACAATTTTGCCTTAGTGTCATGCACAACCATGAAAAAACACGGTCCTAGGTACTAGTACTTATCCGATGGGGGATCCACTTTGCACATAAGTCCATTTCAACTACATTGAGGTGCGCACAAAGTATTATCACCATCGGATATGATTTGCATGGTCGATCACGCATTATACACCGTTTTTCCCTAGTGATATGCACATTCGCAAAAAAACACACCCTTAGATGTGTTATTTGACCAAGTAGTTATCGGATGAGTGTGCCTCTTTGAGAACATTTCAATACCACCTAGGTTGTAGAGTAGGAAAAGTATTGTGCCCATCAGATATCCTTTGCATGGTCGATCGAGCATTAAATACTATTTTTGCTCTAGTGTCATGCACATCCGTAAAAAAAACACGCTGCTAGGTATGTTATCCGATCAAGCACTTATGGGATGGGTGTGCCACTTTGCATGTAAGTCAATTCCTTCTATTTGAAGGTGTGTACAAAGTATTGTGCCCATCATATATGCTTTGCATTCTCGATCAAGCATAAAACACCGTTTTTGCCTTAGTGTTATGCACAACCATGAAAAAACACGGTCCTAAGTGTGTTAAACAAACAAGTACTTATCGGATGGGGGCTCCACTTTGCACGCAAGTCTGTTTCAACTAGGTTGAGATGCGTGCAAAGTATTGTCACCATCGGATATGCTCTGCATGGTCGATTATGCATTATACAACGTTTTTCCCATAGTGATATGCACATCTACAAAAAAACACGCCCTTAGGTATGTTATCTGACCAAGTACTTATCGGATGGGTGTGCCTCTTTAAGGACATTTCAATACCACCTATGTTAAGTCATAGGAAAATTATTGTGCCCATCTGATATGCATTGCATGGTCGATCGAGCATTAAATACCATTTTTGCCTTAGTGTCATGCACATCCGTAAAAAAACACGCTGCTAGGTGTGTTATCCGATCAAGTACTTATGCGATGGCAATGCCACTTTGCATGTAAGTCAATTCCACCTAGTTGAAGGTGTGTGCAAGGTATTGTGCCCATCGGATATGCTTTGTATTGTCGATCAAGCATAAAATACCGTTTTTGCCTTAATGTCATGCACAACCATAAAAAAACACGGCCGCAGGTGTGTTATTCAAATAAGTACTTATCGGATGGGGGCTCCACTTTGTACGCAAGTTTTCTTGAACTACGTTGAGGTGTGTGCAAAGTTTTCTTACCATCGGATATGCTTTGCATGGTCGATCACGCATTATACACCATTTTTTCTCCAGTGATATGCACAACCGCAAAAGAACATGCCCTTAGGTGTGTTATCTGACCACTTTACTTATCGGATGGGTGTGCCTCTTTGAGAAAATTTCAATGCCACCTAGGTTGATGCATACAAAAATTGTTGTGCCCATCGGATATCCTTGTATGGACAAGTCCACAGTGGCAAGAACTTCTCATCTAACTTCTCAAGTTGTACCAACTTGGCCTCTACATAGCTAGGCGGATGTTAAATGTGGCCTTCTGCATTGGAGGTAGGCCCCATTCTTCATATAGCTCTCATACTATTTTTGCTCTAGTGTCATGCACATCCGTAAAAAAAACACGCTGCTAGGTATGTTATTCGATCAAGCACTTATGGGATGGGAGTGCCACTTTGCATGTAAGTCAATTCCACCTAGTTGAAGGTGTGTGCAAAGTATTGTGCCCATCGGATATGCTTTGCATTATTGATCAAGCATAAAACACCGTTTTTGCCTTAGTGTCATGCACAACCATGAAAAAACACGGTCCTAGGTGTGTGAATCAAACAAGTACTTATTAGATGGGGGCTCCACTTTGCACGCAAGTCTGTTTCATCTATGTTGAGGTGTTTTCAAAGTATTGTCACCATCGGATATGCTTTGCATGGTCGATCATGCATTATATACCATTTTTTCCCTAGTGATATGCACATCCACAAAAAAACACACCCTTAGGTGTGTTATCTGACCAAGTACTTATCGGATGGGTGTGCCTCTTTGAGAACATTTCAATACCACATAGGTTGTGGTGTAGGAAAAGTGTTGTGCCCGTCGGATATCTTTTGCATGGTCGATCGAGCATTAAATACTATTTTTGCTCGTGTCATGCACATCCGTAAAAAAACACACTGCTAGGTATATTATCCAATCAAGCACTTATGGGATGGGCGTGCCACTTTGCATGTAATTCAATTCCACATAGTTGGTGTGTGCAAAGTATTGTGCCCATCGGATATGCTTTGCATTGTTGATCAAGCATATGCCTTAGTGTCAAGCACATTTGTAAAAAAACACTGTCCTAGGTGTTGTATCGGATCAAGTACTTATCTAACCGACACACCACTTTTCATGCAACTCAATAACACCTAGGTTGAGGTGGGTGCAAAGTATTGCGCCCATCGGATGTACTTTGCATGATATATCACGTATTAAACTCCGTTTGTGCCTCAATGTCATGCACAACCATTAAAAAACATGCTTTTAGGTATGTTATCCGACCAACTGCTTATCAGATGGGTGTACCACTTTGCATGCAATGCAATACCACAATTGTTGAGATTCATGCAAAGTATTGTGCCCATCGGATATGCTTTTCATTGTCGAACAAGCATTAAACACTGTTTTGGCCTTAGTGTCATGCACAACCGTCAAAAAACGCGGTCCTAGATGTGTTATTCGACTAAGTACTTATGGGATGGGCATGCCACTTTGCATGTAAGTCAATAATACCTAGTTTGAGATGTTTGCAAAGTATTGTGATGATTGCATATGCGTTGCATTGTCGATTAAGCATAAATCAGCGTTTTTGCCTTAGTGTCATGGATAACAACCAATAAAAAACATGGTCCTAGGTGTGATATTCTAAAAAGTACTTGTCAGATGGGGGAGCCACTTTGCAAGAAAGTTGATTTCAACTAGGTTGATGTGCGTGCACAGTATTGTGTCTATCGGTTATGCTTTGCATGGGGGATCACACATTATACACCATTTTCCCCCTAGTGTTATGCACATCCGTCAAAGAACACGCTCTTAATAGGTATATTATCATACCAAGTACTTATTGAATGGGCGTTCCACTTTGCATGGAATACCATACCATGGCTTTTGAGGCACGTGCAAAGTATTGTGCCCATCGGATATGCTTTACATGGTAGATTGAGTATTAAATACCGTTTTTGGCCTTGGTGTCATGTACAACCGTCAAAAAACACGATCCTAGGTGTATTTTTCAAACAAGTACTTATTGGATGGGGATGCCACTTTGCACACGAGTCAATACTGCCTAGGTTGAGGAATGTGCAAAGTCTTGTGTCCATTGGATATGCTTTGCATAGTCGATCGCATATTATACACCATTTTGTTCCTAGTATTATGCACAATTGTCATAAAATACGTTTGGAGGTGTGTTATCCGAACAAGTACTTATGGGATGGGTGCACCACTTTGTATGCAAGTCAATACGACCTAGGTTGAGGCGTGTACAAAGTTTTGTGCCCATCGCAGAAATGTAGATGCGATAATATTAGAAAATTCTCGGTATGTGTATATGTGTGTGTGTGTGGCAAATAATTTTGATACAACAAAGTAAACACCTAGTGCACAAATTATGCACTTCATACCTTGAGTAAATAAGCTTTTTGATGAGGATAAATACGCCCTTGAATAAAAGCACAGTTGTTGTATGACCACAATAGGATCGCTTTGACACCTGTGATTTTGCCCACATGTAAGTTTGCAAATAGTATAAAAAATCATATAATAATATATTAATAGTTTGCAAATGTGTATAGCAAGTGAGTAATGGGAAGTGGAAGTGGGAGTGAGGAGGGAGGAGTGGAATGGGAGAGGGAAGTAATAGGGGTGTATGATAATAAGTATAAAAAATAGTATAATAATATATTAATAGTTTTCAAATGGGAAGTGGAAGTGAGAGTGGGGAGGGAAGAATGGAATGGGAGAGGGGAAGGTAATAGGGGAGTAGGATAATAAGGGAGTGAAATGAGTGAGGGGAGTTAATAGGAGTTAATAGGGGATGAAAAAGAGGAGGGTGAGATGGGGAAATATGGGATTTTGGGAAATGGGAGGAGTATGGGACATGGTGGAAATGTGGGATGGGAGTGGTGGCAATGGGGGAGGAAGAAGAAATGGATGGGGGGAGGTCTAATGGAAGATTGGGATGAGGGATGGGGGTCCAATGGGAGAGGGGGAGTAATGGGAGCCAATGGGAGAGGGGGAGTAATGGGAGCCAATGGGAGAGGGGATAAATGAAAAGCCAATAGGAGAGAGGGGAGGAATGGAAAGCCAATAGGAGAGGAGGAGGAAAACCTGAATTTTCTTATATATAGTCTTCCTTCATTCATTCTCCCCTCATTTCATTCATTGAAGCAAGAAAGCAAGGACGATCAAGAAAGCAAGGAAGGAAGAGCAAGAAAGCAAGAAAGAGCAAACTTACAAACTTTTTCCAAGTACTTGCAAATTTTTTTGACTAATTCTTTATCTAGATTTTTTTTAAATAATTTGAAGAGAGAGCAACTAGAGAGAGAGAGGTTCCTGGTAGCCTCCAGAAGGGGAGGAGAAGGAGAGGATGGAGGGGGGGGAGGGGAGGGAGGGGCGGGGGCGGGGTTGAGGGGGGGAAAGGGGGGGGGAGGGGAGCCGGGTAGGGAAGGGGGGAGGGAGGGGCAGGGGCGGGGGCAGGGTAGAGGGAGGGAGGGAGGGGGGCCGGATTCTGGCGGGGTCGAGGGAGGTAGGGAGGGGGGGAGGGAGGGGCGGGGGCGGGGGCGAGGTCGAGGGAGGGAGGGAGGGGGGGCGTTCTGGTAGGGGGAGGGGAGGGAGGCGGTGGGGGGAGGGGAGGGAGGGAGTGGGGGGCGAGGGAGGGAGGGAGGCGGGGGTTTTCTGGCAGCCACGGCCGCCAGGACCCCTGGAGGGGGGAGGGGAGGGAGGGGGTGGGGGGGTTCTGGCGGCCACGAGGGGGGGAGGGGAGGGGGGGTCTGGTGGCTACGGCTACGAGGACCCCCTAGAGGGGGGAGGGGAGGGAGGGGGTGGGGGAGCGGGAGCGGAGGGGGGAGAGGGGAGGGGGGGGAGGGGTCGAGGGGCCGGGGGAGGAGGGGGGGAGGGGGTCTGGTGGCCGCGGCTGCTAGGACCCCTTGGAGGGGGGAGGGGAGGGAGGGGTGGGGGGGTTCTAGCGACCGTAGCCGCCAGAACCCAAGGAGGGAGGGGGGGGAGGGGGGAGGGGGAGGGAGGGGGTGGGGTGGGTTCTGGCGGCCGCGGCCGCCAGAACCCAAGGAGGGGGGTAGGGGAGCCGGGTAGGGAAGGGGGGGGAGGGGAGCGGGGGCGGGAGGGGGTGGGGGGGGTCTAGCAGCTTAAATGAGAGAGAAGAGTAGGGAGGGAAAGAAAGAGAGAGCTAAGAGAAGGAGAGAGACAAGAGAGTCTCCTGGTGGCAATGAGAGAGAAGAGTAGGGAGGGAAAGAAAGAGAGGGAGGGAGAGGGAGAGAGAGAGAGAGAAGAGAAGAGGGAGACTTAGGGAGAGAGAAAGAGAGAGAGGGAGAGAGAGAGAGAGAGAGAAAGAGAGAGAGGGAGAGAGAGGGAATGAAACTTCTCTGCTAGAAGAGTAGGGAGGGAAAGAAAGAGAGGGAGGGAGAGGGAGAGAGAGAGAGAGAAGAGAAGAGGGAGACTTAGGGAGAGAGAAAGAGAGAGAGGGAGAGAGAGAGAGAGAAAGAGAGAGAGAGAGAGAGAGAGAGAGAAAAAGAGAGAGAGGGAGAGAGGGGGAGGAATGAAACTTCTATGGTAGAGGGAGGGAGAGAGTAGGGAGGGAGAGGGAGAGAGAGAGAGAGAAGAGAGGAGGGAGACTTAGGGAGAGAGAAAGAGAGAGAGGGAGAGAGAGAGAGAGAGAGAGAGAGAGAGAGAGAGAAGACAGGAGGGAGACTTAGGGAGAGAGAGATAAAAAGAGAGGGAGAGAGAATGAAACTTCTAGAGGCCATGGCCACCAAGAGAGGGAGGTAGAGAGAGAGAGAGAGAGACTTCTCGTGGCCGTGGCCACCAAGGGAGGGAGGGAGGGAGGGAGGGAGGAAGGCTGAGAGAGATTAAGAGAGAGAATTGAGAGAGAGAGAGAGAGACATAGAGAGGGAAAGAATGACAAATCCTAGCGGCCAAGAGGATAGAGGTAGGGAGGTGGAGAGGCTAAGAGAGAGAGAGAGAGAGAGAGGGAGAGAGAGAGAAGAGGAGAGAGAGAGAGAGGAGAGAGATGGAGAGAGAGAGAAATAATTACAAATCCTAGGGAGAGAGAGAGAGATAAAGAGAGAATAAAAAATCTTAGCCGCCATGGGACGGAGAGAAAGAGAGACTTGAGATAAAATAAGAGAGAGAATGAGTGGGATGAGGACAGAGAGGGAAGCACATCAGAGTTGTCAGAGAGAGAGAGAGAGAGAGAGAGAGATTAAGAGAGAGAATGAGGTGTCTTGACTATGGCTACAGAGAGATTTAGGAGTCGAGAGAGAGAGAGAGAAAGTAAAGAGAGTTTTATATATTTACATGTTTTATATTATACTTTTAAAAAATTATAAAAGAGTGAATTTATGGTTTGTTTTGAAGGTGAGATAATATTTTTATATATATTCATCTTTTAAATTTAAAAATGTTGACTTTTCTTTAGATACTTGTTCTTCATTTCTCTCACATGCAGGTTTAGCCTCTACATCAAAACCCCTTCTTTTGCATATTTAAGCCTCTTAAACCCCAGCACATTAAAATGAACACAGAAAAAGAAATTATTTATTGCTTTTCTTCGCTTCGATGGTTGGTTTAGCATAGTTTAGCATAGATTAGATTGCCTTAGAGGAGAGACAATTCTCCAATGCCAATCAAAGCCATGCTCAAATTTTTATAACTAGTTCCTAATCATTGTCAGTCCCTTCGCTGACATGCGGTTTAACACTCATAACATGCTATTAAATAAGACCTTTTACCATTTACCAAGAAGTTTATCAGTGGGCAGATTGCATGAGCAGATATCAGTGGACAGATTACATATATCAGTGGACAGATTACATGTCATGGGACATATTGGAGCTTGATGATTATTGGTTATTTTTATTGCATTTGTATAAATATTTAAGCTCATTTATTGTCATAAAAAACCTTGTAAAGCCTTCTATGCTATTTTTTACATTTATTGTCATATGAAGCGCCTTGTAATAAACCCGACCATCCCGACCATTCATTATTTAACGAGTATCAGTGGGCTGCATAAGTGGATATCATGTGGGTTGCATTAATGGATATCAGTGGAACAGTTTTTAGTGGGTAGATTGCATCAGTTGGGTATCGGTGCACAAATATCAATGGATGGACAGATTACATGTCATCACGAAGATTGAAGCTTTATGACTAGAGGGCAAATCAATGGATGGACAGATTACATGTCTTCACGAAGATTGAAGCTTTATCACTAGACGACATTTTATATTATTGTAAAGCTTTATTGGCTAATTTTTTTACATTTGTATAAATATTTAAGCCTTGTAAAGCCTTCTAGGCTATTTCTGACATTTATTGCCATATGAAGCCTTGTAAAGCCTTTTGGGCTATTTCCCACATTTATTGTATCAAGCGTTGTATATTGTACTTTACTTGTATGTATCTAAATTCTTCATTATCTTTTCTTGTAGGATTATGGAGCAATCAACTAATGTGGTGGCTATCCTAAATGACTCTGAGATCAGAGAATGGGTTTTTGATGTCACTTTGAATTTGAAAGGAAAGGAATATAGCCCCAATGGCTTTAATAGGTGGACTCGATATCACATGGGCAGAAGAGCTTGGTTTCTTCATAAAAAAGAAAAGAGACTCTTTCTACTTATGTCAAAAAGGGAGTTCAATGGTGTTGAAGATCCATGGGATGCTAGTTTATTCAAAAAAGATATGACTTCAAGCCTTGTAGTAGCATAATGATAGAGCCAAAAGAGACTTTTATGGATATTTTTACAAAGAGTTCAGATCCTGAAGTTGGCGGTCTTCATTTTGTTGTGTCAAGGAGAGACTCAAAGACCTTTGTGATGCCTCCTCCTCAACCATCAAAGTTTCCAGAGCTGCAAAGTGCATTGGAGGCTCTTTCATATACTTGAGGGCAATTTCCTAGTGTGTGGCAAAAAGGATGCATGCAAAGATAATGTTTGAGTACTTTCAGGATGCACAATATGCTCCTCATATTCAAGGATCTTCACATGAAGGAGATCAAAAAGCTCAGACTTCGATGCAGGGACAAGAAGAACAGGCACACTGTCACAACGTGTAGAACATGAGCGCAAACTTCTAGAGCAAGAAATGGTGGATGTAACTAAGGATGATGAAACACAAGCCTTGAGTGCACGGGAATTAAAAAAATTTGAAGAAGATCAAGGTCGATCCACTGCAGTTATGCTAGAAGCTCTTGCTAGCAAACCACAACATGAAATGCAAAAGGCTAGTACTGCAAGAGCCACGGTTCCAAGCAGTAAAAAAAGGCATCGTCCCACTGTAGAGAGAGATAATGGGGATAAAAAACGGTTAAAAGAAGAGAAAGATGAAGAAGACTCAGAACCCGAGGCTGAAGATGATCAGGATGAACTCACATCAATCAAAAATCTTAATCTGCATCTTAATGAAGTAGTTACAGATGATGATGTGGGATATATCTGGGGTCGAAGAGGAGACTAAGTCTACTGTGAAAGCACTGCATGTGACTAAAGAAGAAGTAGAGACTCAGTGTACACCTACAGCAACACAGCCTCCACTAGAAGCATCAGAAGAGTTGCCACAGCCTCTGCTTGCATTTAAGGAAGAGGATACTGAGTCTACTCCAAAAGCACTACATACTATAGAAAAAGTAGAGACTGAGTGTACATCTAGAGCACCATAGCCTCCATTGGAAGCATCAGAAGAGTTGCCACAGTCTCCACTAGAAGCATCAGAAGAGTTGTGATGCATGTATGATGTTATGTTTGTAGTTTTTGTTGATAATACACCAATTTGTGACTTATTACTTAAGTGGCATTTACTCATGATATTTATATAATTATTTCATGCACACAATTTTATGATATGAATGTGTGATGATGTGATTATTTGGAAATAAATCCTTGTGTGATGAGAATTTTGATATGAATATGTGATGATGTAATATTTGTAATGTATTTCACTCGCAAGTATCAATTACCAATGCTCCATTCACTTAAAGTACAGCATTCCCAATGCTCTTCAAAATTTTATTCAATTGGACATCTCCACTCACTGAAAGTAGAGCATTCCCAATGCTTCTCTCACTTTATTCCAACCCTTATCCTTATCATAGCGAACACATCGTGCCTTAGTGCACTTGTATTCTTCCATCCTAGTCCTTCCACAAACGCTCTCTTATTTCTTACATCCTAGTCCTTCTGATTAACTTGTATTCGTCTTTCACTTTACATCTTCCCTCACTTTCTATCCCTTCAAGAGACTCTCTTATTTCTTACATCCTAGTCCTTCTAATTAACTTGTATTCATCTTTCACTTTACGTCTTTCCTCACTTTCTATCACTCTCTCTCTCTCTCTCACTTGTAATATATTTCACTCGCAAGTATCAATTCCCAATGCTCCACTCACTTAAAGTATATCATTCCCAATGCTCTGCAAAATTTTATTCAGTTGGACAATCTCCACTCACTTAAAGTAGAGCATTACCAATGCTTCTCTCACTTTATTCCAACCCTTATCCTTATCATAGTGAACACATCGTGCCTTAGTGCACTTGTATTCTTCCATCCTAGTCCTTCCACAAACACTCTCTTATTTCTTACATCCTAGTCCTTCTCAGTAACTTGTATTCTTCTATCCTAGTCCTTCCACAAACACTCTCTTCTTTCATCCATCCTAGTAACTTGTATTCTTCTATCCTAGTTCTTCCACAAACACTCTCTTCTTTCATCCATCTTAGTGCTTCTCATTAACTTGTATTCTTCCATCCTAGTCCTTCCACAAACACTCTCTTCTTTCTTCCATCGTAGTCCATCTCCATTTCTTTATCATCTCCCCACCCATGGATGTCCTTGGCATTGTCGAAGACGTGGAGTTCAGAATTAACAGTCTCAAAGAATGGATTGCTGACCAAGGAGCACAGAGAGAGGCCAGAATTTGACAAGGTTCTCCTTTGACACACATGGAGAGAGAGGAATTTGATGCACAAGGGCACATAGAGAGGAAGGAGACTCTCAAGATAGTAGAGAGTGAAAGACTTTTAAGACGTATGATAAAAGCATGACAAGATCTCTTATACTTCTTAAGTAACCTTTGTTATCACAGCTCTCGTCATGGGCGATTTGATGCGGATGCTGAGAGAACAATAAGAGCCTCACAGAGAAATTATAAAGAAACAATTTGTGATTGCTTAAATTTTTTCTTTGCATGTAATTATGTTGAGGATACAGCTGTGGAGGCAGTGAAAGATTGGGTTATTGAGAAGATAAGAGAGACCAATGATGAGATCTTCTAGACTTTGGGTGATTAAGAAGATAAGAGAGACTGTATTAAGGTGTTTTTTGACACCATATGGCTTTGAGTTATATGATCTACTTCTTGTACAAATGTGATGTGCTCTTTTTGAAATGTACTCTAGTTTTAATAACATGTCACGCCATTTTTTCTAATTTGATTTTTTAAAATCTTACTTTTTGTCTCTTTTAACAATGTGATGTCCTCTATTTTTAATGTACTCTAGTTTTAATAACATCTCACGTCATTTTTTCTAATTTGATTTTTTAAAAGGAAGAGTTTTAATAACATGTCACACCATTTTTTCTAATTTGATTTTTTAATATCTTACTTTTTGTCTCTTTTAACAATGTGATGTCCTCTATTTTTAATGTACTCTAGTTTTAATAACATCTCATGTCATTTTTTCTAATTTGATTTTTTAAAATCTTCCTTTTTGACTCAATGTTTTGTTTTATAAGAGCCTCTTTTTTTTAAATGTTTTATCCAAAATTATCTCACAAAATGAATTTGGATAGTGCACGAGTCCAAAATTAATGAAATAGATGTTAAGATTTATGAGGATTTTTGATGGTGCATAGGTCAAGGATAGCAAGAAAGGATGTGGTGCATATGAGGATCTTTGATGGTCAATACGTCAAGGATAGCAAGAAAGGACATGGGTGGTAACATATTGGCTTATCTAGTTGATGGGGAAAGGAATCTATAGGCAGCAATTATAACTAGGTTAAGAAGGGTGACAAAGTATCTATAAGAGGGTGCTACATAAACTCAGGGGTTCACTAAAAGTATGTGACTATCACATGAGTTCAACAAAAGCTATTGTTAAATTCACTTCTTGGATGTAAATTTATAGAAATTCAAATGCATAGGGGTTTTGTTTTAAAGATTTTAGAAAAATATGTAAAATTGTATAGAAAAAAGTGCTTCTTTATATACTCAAAACTCATAGATAAGGGAAATTTCTAATATTCCCCTTGAATACATACAGGTGTAGCTTTCTACATACTAAACCCCTGTCTATGTCAACCATAACCACATAATTGTATGGAATGGGTATGATAAGGTGGGAAACCATGAGAGATGGATAATGCTAGCAAGATGGAATGCTCTTGAGATGGCTTTAGTGAAGGATCCATTAAACGAGGCATGGAACCTTGAGAAGAATTAGAATAGCAAACATTGGGTTAGGAGGAAATATTAGAGAGAGCTATGAAAGATATTTCAACATGGAAAATCAAAGACAGAAGCTCATGATAGAGAATTCATAGGTAGATAGCTCACTATAGAAAATCCCTCATATCTATCAATTGTAATATTGGTATCAAATTTAGGATTTTGTCATTGTCGTTAATGATGGCAAGGGTCTAAGTCCTCACCTCACATTCGGATTTAAGAAAGTACAAGTCATGATTGGGCCTACTTTTGTTCATCGTAAAGCAAACAAAATCCTTTATAAGAAGATTTAGGTTCCACTAAATAAATGTACTTTTTATGTAACCTCAAGCAACCCAACCTTGGGTGAGAATCAAAAAGGCATGATCAATGTTTGCATGCTGAGAATTACATTAGGGGAGTTTCGAACTCAGCAAGGGCCTCTTGGATTAGGCCCTTAAGACACTACTACAAAACTAGGTAGAAATGGCAACCTAAAAGTTCCATTTCAACATTATTAAATGGCACTTTCATGCCGCCATTTCCACATGCGGCATTTTTTAGAAATGGCAAGCAAAAGTGCCATATATTTTTGCCATTTTTATGTATGAAATGGCACTCGAAAGTGCCATTTTTTATGTATGAAATGGCAGAAGATTTAAAATGGGGTGTGAAAGAAATGGCAAATGTATGATACGAAGTTTGCCATTTATTATGGTGAAATGGAAAATGTCGTTGAAAGTGACATTAAAGTTGTCATTCTTATGTTGAAAATGGCAAAAACATAACATATAAGTTGCCATTTCTTATGCTATAAATGGAAAAATTGTGACATAAGTTGGCATTTCTTATGATACAAATGGAAAAAAATGAAAATGCTATTACTATAAATGGCATAAAATCCATGTACAAGGTCTTAACTTGAAAAAACGTGATATATAGGTGCTATTTCTTAAATCGTAAATGCAAAAAAAGTGACATAAAGATTTCATTTATGAGAATCTAAATGGCAAAAAAGTGACATTAAACTTATTATTTAATAGGTTCTTAAAATGGCAAAAAAGTGACATTAAAGTGGGCTACTAATCGTTTACATTAGAGTTGTCATTTTACATACTATAAATACTTCAAAAAGCAAAGAGTTATCACATCTTATGTTATAAATGGCAAAATTAGTTGATTAAAAATTAAGTTGCATTTGTCGATTTTAAGATTACATCTAAAATGTCAAACAAATTATATGGAGTGTTTTCCATATTTGTTTCCTTAGAAATTTATATCATATTTTTAAGGATTAATTTTTTTTTAAAGAAAAGAGAGCTAAGGCATGCACACGACTCTTTTTTAATTCTTTTCAAACATTGAAAAAGTAAATATAGTGTATTTCAAAAAAAGAAAGGACTTTGCATAAAAAGAAGTTGTATCGAATAACATTGCATATAAAGTAGTACTTATAAAGCATGAAGCACATTATTATTTTTCATGAGTGTAACCTCTATGTATAGAAGAAAGAATAGAGTATCACTCCCAAATTCTGATATGCTAAAAGATATTCCTAACAATATATGAGACTAATTCAATCACATAAATGACTAGAACTTCTTTCATTTCTCTTTGGAGACCTCTAAGCTCCTTGTGGTTTACATCATGAGAATTAAAGTCTCACTATCACTATGCCCAACCTCTTCACAGACTCTAACCATTTCATACAAGGCTATGAGAATGGTTGTCCTCACTGTCTGATCCCGCACTATGGCTTCCACCCCTACATAGACACTCTGGTCCATCAGACTTGTAGCCTTTTCTTCTTGGGGATAAACTGCACAAAACACAGAAGGTGAGACTAAATCCCATATAAAATTCCTCTTATAAAAACCATGTAATTGATGAACCTTTAATTGTGACTTAAGCTACAACTTTGAATGCAAAGTACTACCCCATGAACATGCAAAGTACCAAAGGGTCTAATTCCTTTTCTCTTTATCTCGAAATGGATCGAGAATTATTATGACTCTCAATAACATTCTATGCAAGAGCTATACCAAATCTTGTCCCATAAATAGGTCTATACATGCCTTGTTATTTTACGAATCCCTGTTGTAGGTAGCTCGCTCTAGAAAATCCCTCATATCTATCAATTGTAACAAACATGCAAAGTACCAAAGGGTATAATTCCTTTTCTCTTTATCTTGAAATGGATCAACAATTGGTATGAGCCTTAATACCATTCTATGCAAGAACTGTACCAAATCTTGTCCTATAAATAGGTCTATACATGCCTTTTTATTTTACAAATCCCTGTTGTGCACACTACCACACATGAGGGTCACCAACATTGCTTTTACATATTGCTTTTACATAACAATGTGCCGCATCGATGTGGTTAGAAGAAGACAAAACTTTATAGCAATTTACTAGATGATGGCATAAAGATTATAGCTAGGCTCTATTGTATTTAGAGTAGCATAGCATATTGTTTCAACCTAGATAACCCTTTATTTGCCGCATTGTGATGATAACTATTTTTGTTAGGGTAAGGTCAAATCCATGGCTATGAATCTCATAATGGTATGATTCTTATTAATATTAGATCACATCACCGTATCAAATTGTGTCCCATACATAGGTCTATACATGGCTTTCTGTTTCAAAGAACCTCATCGCACACACTAGAACACTTGTGGATCACCAATGTTGGTTTTCAATAACTATGTTGGACATCGATGGTCGAAAGAAGATGAAACTTGGTACAAAAATAATATATGATGCTATTAATATTTTTGCTATGTTTTTATTTCATTTCAAGTGGCATACCATATTGTTTTATGGTAGAGAACCCATTTTTTACCAGACTCATTGAACACATAGAACACGTGTGGGTCACCAACAGTTGTTTGGAGAACCTCATCGCACACACATAGAGCACATGTGGCTCACCAATGTTGGTTTTTCATAACCATGTTGAACACTGATAGTTGAAACAAGATGTAACTTTGTAGGATTCTAATACATGATGTAATGGAGATTTGGCAGGTTTTATTTCATTTCAAGTAGCATAGCATATTGGTTTACGATAGGCAACCCTTCTTTTGCCACACTGCGAGTTGAAAAGTTTCTGATAGGGTAATTTCAAATCTTTTTCTCTATATCTCATAATGGACCAAGAATTGGTATAACTATCAATTACATTCTACCCAAGCACCATACCAAATCTTATCCCATAAATAGGTCTATACATGGCATTTTTGTTTGAAGAAACCCATCGCATGCATAGAACATGTGTGGGTCACCAACGTTGGTTTTTAATAACCATGTTGGACACCAAGTGTCAAAATAAGATGCAACTTGGTAGGCCTTTAATACATGATGGAATAGAGATTTTTTCTAGGTTTTATTTTATTTCGAGTAGCATAGCATATTGGTTTACGGTAGACAACCCTTCTTTTGCCACACTGCGACCTAAAACATTTTTTATAGGGTAAGTTCAAATTCCTTACTCTATATCTCATAATGGACTAAGAATTGGTATGACTCTCAATAACACACTATGAGAGAACTGTACCAAATTTTGTCCCATAAATAGATCTATACATGCCTTTTTATTTTACAATTCCCCATCGTGCACACTACAACACGTGAGGGTCACCAATGTTGTTTTTTGATAACAATGTGTAGCATCGATGGTCATGAAAAATCCAAAAAAATTGTCAGATTGTTTCTTGTTTCTCTACATCACCTTTTACATTTTAAAATGATTAATTATATACTTTTTGAAAATTGTTTAAGAAAACATGTCCAAAATCAATGCTTGCTGTTGTTATACACAAAGGTGGTTACTTTATTTGAAAAAATGGTTTTAATAATACATCGTGCAATGGTATTTCAATTTAATGTATTTTAACAAATTATTAGTAATTATGAAGGCAAAGATTTTTGAGACTTAACAAATGATTTATGTTGGCAATGGAATATGTGATCTAGTTTATGTTATATTCCTACATTATGTATGAGTTTGATAAGAAATACAATATGTAGAGAATGGGTGCTTGACCTAGTTTTTCACTATATTATGACACTATTTAGTGGCAATATTTCATACATTATGGCATTATCTCCTATATGCAAAGATTGAACACATAGGGAATGGGATTTTCTAGATGTAGGACATTAGGGGAATTTTGGACTCAAAAAGAGCCTCTTGGATTAGTCCCTTAAGATTTGTAATTAGCAAACCAGCCAAGGGGAAGGCTTGGGCATTAAAAGAATGGAGGATTCCATATTGGCCTCTCATTGGTGGAGAGTCCTCCTTGGTCGCCACTAGGCTTCCACTTGCCTCTCTCTTGCCCCCACCACCTCTTGAGGCATTTACTCCCCCCTTTCACTTTTGGATGGTCCCCATACCCTCCTAGGCTCTCTTGGTAGGCCCCCAAATCTGTGACTTTTTTTTCCCTCAAAAAAATTGAAATTTTCCAAAAGTGTCCCTAGCACCCCAAACTCCTCCCCGAAGTCTCCTCAAACCATCCCCATTAACTCCCCACCTTTCTCTGGGCCTATTCCTCCTCTCTACCTCCTCTCAACCTCCTCCCAACCTCTTCCTCCTCTCAACCTCCTCTCATCCTCCTTCCAACCTCTTCCTCCTCTCAACCTCCTCTCAACCTCTTCCTCCTCCAAACCTCTTTATCTTTGCTTACTCCCATTCTTTCTACAATGGTGAAGCACTCCCCTAGCCAAAGCTATCAATTCAACCTTGTGTGGGTCGCATTTTCAAGTATAAGAGTGATATTTGGATCCCTTAAGAGTTTAGGTTAATGTCATGGGTCACAATGCAACCATCTACAATAGGTCCATTCAAGGTTTCTAGAAGAGGTAGAACAAAGAAAGAGAAGCATTGGAAGGGTTGCATTGTTGGGTTTTGTAATACAAAAAAAGGACTTAAGGTGAAGGTTTAGCATGTGTACATGGCTTGGGACATGAACTTGGATCCTGCCAGTAAAAATTGCTTTCCTTTAAACTGTATCTCTCTTTTGCATTAACTTTAATTCATTTTTAGTTCAATTGTGTATTCTAATGATTGTATGTGAGCATGTGTTTTGAGAGAGGGTGTCTTGTGGTGATAGTAGAGGAGGAGGGGGGGAGGGAGAGAGAGAGAGAGATGGAGGGGTTGAGGGGTGTTAGGGGGAGATAGTAGAGGGGAGATATTTGAGAGATAGAGAGAGAGAGAGAGAGAGAAAGAGAGAGAGAGAGAGAGAGAGAGAGAGAGAGAGAGAGAGAGAGAGAGAGAGAGAGAGAGAGAGAGAGAGAGAGTATGTGTGTGTGAGAGAGAGAGAGGTAGAGAGTGAGAGAGACAGATTGATTGGCCCATTAACATCTTTCTTTTTTTTCTATGTAGGTATCTTTCCCTCTACCAAAGTTGAAACCCAGCCTCTGGATAGTCTCACACAAATATTTCAAGCTTTCTCTTGTTGTGTATCAATGTGATATGTGAATTTCCCAATGTATTTCCTAGATATGTATCCCACACGTGCAATTGGAAACATATTTTTCTTGCCATTGTCAAGTTTTTCTTTGACATTCTCACTACTATGGATTCAAAACTATTCATGAATTATAGTAGGAAAGACATTTGAGATGCAAACATTACATGGTTCATGTTTCATCATTTTTGAAAATTCTTCACAAACCTCATACATGCATAACACATAGAATTTTTTCTACATTTATTTTGTTTCAAAAAAAAAATCCATACTTTAGGCCTTGTTTAAGTCTGCTTTGGTTTGTAACTATCTTATTTATGTTGTCTTGGCTATTTATAATAATGAATCAACAAGGCAATTTTGGTGTACATATTGTTATATGTTTTATCTTTCAAATGACCAAACTTGTGGTCCAAAATTATTTTCGAAATGATGTTTTGTAAAAACGTCGGTATGGAAAATTGTACCCAGGTGTTAGTACAAGAGTTGATTGGTAGCAGTCGGTATGGTAGTCGATATATATGTCGGTATAGGGCTTAGTATATGCCAACCCCTATACCAACATATGATAGCCACCTTCCCCGCTTGCCAATCGTACCGATGATCTTTGTCCCCATACCCACAAAGCATCAGAAGATAGTGTCGAAAAGAGGTCCGTGTCTTGTAGTGAATCTTGTCCCATAAATAGGCATATACATGCATTTTTGTTTTAAATCACCTCGTCGCACACACTAAAACGCATGTGGGTCACCAACGTTGGTTTTCAATAACCATGTTAGACAACGATAGTCGAAAGAAGATGAAACTTCGTATGACTCTAATTATGATAGTATAAATACTTTGGCTTGGTTTTTATTTCATTTCTATAAGTAGCGTAGTATATTGGTTTATGGTAGACTACCCTTTTTTTGCTAGACTATGGACTGAAACATTTTTGATAGGGTAAGTTCCATTGCTCTATATCTCGTAATGGACCAAGAATTGGTATGAATCTCAATAACATTTTACCCAAGCCCCATACCAAATCTTGATCCATAAATATGTCTATACATGACTTTTTATTTTACAAATCCCCATCGTGCACACTACAACACATGAGGGTCACCAACATTCAAGGTTTTTCATAACCATGTTCGGCATCGATGGTTAGAAGAAGACAAAGCTTTGTAGGAATCTAATATAAGATGGCATAAAGATTATGCCTAGGATTTATTGCATTTGGAGTAGTGTAGAATATTGTTTTAGGGTAGCATGGATGATGCTTTCTTTTTCGTTTTGTCAAGAAGTGAAACTTTTATACTGGTATTGAAATTTCATATGCCCTAATAAAGGTTTGAAACATTTGCCATATTTTGAAATTTTATGTGAAAAAATTTAATGTTTCACCAAGTTTTGCAACTTTTTCTTCAAAATTCAAAAGAAAATATATAAAATTGTACTATCTTCTATAAACATTGTGAAACTAAAAAATTAGCTCAATATTAATATATAAGAATAGCTTCGATAAAAACATCCCTATAGGGTAGAGAACCCTTTCTTTATCACACTACGACGAAAACTATTTATGCTAGGGTAAGGTCAAATCCTTGTCTCTATATCTTGTAATAGATGGAGACTTTGTATGATTCTCATTCATATTATACTGAAGCACTGCATCAAAGCTTGTCCCATAAATATTTCTATACATGGATTTTTGGCTTCAAGAACCTCATCCCATGCATAGAACATGTGTGGGTCACCAACATTGGTTTTTGATAACCAGCATGGTGTGAAGATAGTGGGAGAGAGAAAAGGAGTCTCACTTGCGGCTTTCTCACATACACAATGGGGGAATACACACAAAGGTGGAGGCTGAAAACAGTTTTCCTCTTCTTAGTTGTGAAAGCCAAAAGAACTCAAGTACAAAGAAATATGAGAACCCTATATGTGGGTCTCAAACCAAACTCAGCTAACTAAGGTGGCATACTAACTGAGACACGAACTAGAGTACATAAGGATAGCTATCATCCAGCTATTATTCATGGGCGGTGTACCAACTGCATCTGCAGTTAATAAGTCGATGACATAAATGCACAACGGTCACCTTGACATATCACAAGTGGAGCTCGATATCTCAACACTGCCCCTCGAGCTCAGTCCCAATTCTTGCACACCAAGCAAGTCTTTGAACTTGCGCAGCTTCTCTGCACCCAATGCCTTCGTGAGTATGTCAGCTACCTGATCCTCTGAGCTGACATAAACTAGATCAATAAGACCTAGTAAAACTTTCTCCCACACATAGTGATAATCATACCTCAATGTGCTTTGTTCTAGCATGATAGACTGGGTTATTTACCAAGTGTATACTGCTCATGTTGTCATAATAAATGACAACTGGCCCATCTGTAGATTGATGCATATCATAAAGTAGCTTATGTAACCAAGCTACCTCACATGCAGCCATTGCTACACCCCTGTACTCAGCCTCTGTGCTCGACAAGGCAATTGTAGGCTATTTCTTGCTGCTCCAAGTGACTGCAGCACTCCCAAAAGAGAACACATATCCACTAGTAGATCATCTATCAGAAATACTACCAGCCCAATCAGCATCAGTGTTTTCATGCAACTGTATCTGAACCCCAGCGTCATAAAATAGTCCATACTGCAATGTGGACTTCACATACCTGAGTATGCATCTAGCCGCATCCAAATGCGGTTTCCTTGGAGCTTGCATAAACTGACTTACCAATCCAACAGCATAGCTTAAATCTCGCCTGGTAATAGACATATAAATCAAACTTCCTACTATATGCATCTGTACATAGTAGGGTCTTCCAGAAGCTCACCTGCATCTGCGCTCAGCTTCACATTCTGCTCCAAAGGAACTGAAATAGGCTTATAGCCTATCATCCCATATTTGGACAGCATGTCCAATCCATACTGCCTCTGCAAGAGCTGTATTCCACTTGGTGATCTAATCACCTCAATGCCCAAGAAATAATGCAGCTCTCCAAAATCCTTCATCTCAAACTTCTGCTTCAATAGCATTTTCACATGAAGGATATCTTCATCACTATCACCTGTGATGATCAAATCATCAACATAAATGACAAGTAGCATAATACCTTTCTCTGTTTTTCTCACATAAAGTGAGAAATCTGCCTTGAAATCTGAAAGCCAATAGTGACAAGATACTATCCTATCTTGTCAGACCATGCTCTAGGTGCTTGCTTCAAGCCATACAAGGATTTCTTCAACCTACAAACAAACTCAGGATGAACAGCATGAACATAACCTGGTGGCTGCTCCATAAAGACTCTTCTTGCAAATCACCATGCAAGAAGGTGTTCTTTACATCCATCTAATGTAAAGACCATCCCTTTGATGCAGCCATAGCAATGACTGCTCTTACGGTTGCCATCCTTGCAACCGGACTGAATGTTTCCTCATAATCAATGCCATATGTCTGTGCATACCCCTTGACAACTAATCTTGCCTTGTATCTGTTCACAGAACCATCTGCATTGTGCTTCACCTTATAAACCCACTTACAGCCAATTGCATTCTTGTCTTTAGGCAAAGGAACCAATTCCCATGTAGCATTTCTTCCAAGGCATCCATTTCTTCACCCATGGCTTTCTCCCATTTTTCTTTTCCCATGGCTTGTTCAAAAGAAGTGGGTTCTGGTTCCTGTATCACTTTGACCATATAGGCATAGTGAATGGCTATAAATCCATCATATTTCAGCCTATCCATAGGATATCTAGCTTTGGTAGACCTACACAAAATAGGTCACTTCCAGGTGATCTCAAAACATCCCTGGTCTTCCTTACTCCAAGTGTAACAATAGAAGGAATACCCAACTCATCATCAATGCTCTGTTCTGAGCCACTAGATTCACCATCCACATAAGAGTGACCTGCATTCACATCAAACATGGGCTGATCTACCTTCTCTTTTCCTTTTCATGATACCTGTGTACCACTATCTGCATTGCTTTGAGGAGATTCTCCTAATCGCAATCTGCCTATCCATGGTGAAGTATGCGAACCACTGCTAGAGGACACTACAGGTCCACTAATATTTTGTGATTGATACTATGAATTCTGTGCAGCATTACCATTTTGTGCATCTACATCAATCATCACATTTACTGGTTTATACCAGCTGCTCATCTCATCAAAAACAACATCTCTACTCACTATAAACTTATGAGTAGAAGGGTTATAGCATCTATACCCTTTCTACTACAGAGAATAACCAATAAAGATGCACTTCTTAACTTTTGGATCCAACTTGGACCTCAACTCATCTGGGACATGAACATAGGCAATGCAACCAAAAATTTTCAAATGAGAAATATTTGGTTTCTTACCAGTATACATCTCCTCTGGCGTCATGCCATGTATTGCTGTAGTGGGAGTCTTGTTCATTATGTAAACTACTGTGACAACTGCTTTAGCCCAATAATAATCTGGTAGGTCTTTTTCATTTAGCATGGCCCGAGAAACCTCTCCAATATGCTTGTTTTTCCTTTCTGCAAGTCCATTTTGCTGTGGGGTATGACTGCATGAATATTGCTGCTTTATGCCATGCTCCTGCAGGAACCTTGCAAACTCATTTGAGAGGTACTCTCCCCCTCCATTTGACCTTAGGCATTTTATTTGTAGGCCTGTTTCTTTTTCAACCATAGCTTTAAAAGCTTTGAAATGCCCAAACACTTCACTTTTCTTTTTCATAAAATGCACCCAAACTTTTCTGCTGTAGTCTTCAATAAAAGTGACAAAATAATGACAGCCTCCAATAGATGCAGCTTTAGTAGTCCACACATCAGAGTGGATTAATTCCAATGGCTTCTTACTCTCTTGATCATGCCTAGGAAATGGTTTCCTTGCCTGTTTTCCAAATTGACAGGCTTCACATACCTTATGCATTTCTGCAACCTTGAACTTAGGCAATCCTGCAATAATGTTTTGGGCCTGCATTAATTTAAGTTGCTGTACATTAACATGACCAATGCATTTATGCCAGATATCAATATCTGCAACTACACCGGTCCCATGTGCAAACATTGATGCACTCAATTCAGGCATGTCCGCATCCAACGTAAACATCCTGCCCTTCTTCTTTCCTTTTGTTATCAAGCAACTGTTATTTTTTATATCCTCAACAAAGCATCCGTGAGGATTAAATCTGACCTGCAAGCCCTGCTCAACCATTTGACCAATAGAAACCAGGTTCTTAGTGATATTCGGGACATGAAATACATCAGACAGGTATTTCTTTTTCCCATCCTGCATAGACAAAGGAATTTTACCAATCTACATAATAGGATGTGCAGTATCATCACCAGTCTCCACAAATCCTGGTATTTCCATTTTCCTTGCATCCTGCATCCATTCTGCATGACCTATCATGTGGTTTGACGCACCTGAGTCAACATACCACACATCATTTCTTTCTTCTGCCTTTGTCATAGAATTGGTCATGTGCTGCACCATAAATAGATGCTCATTTCTGTCATCACCCTGTCTACTAGAAGATGCATAATTGCCTTACTGCAATTTTCCATTCATAATGTCATTCTGCTTTTTGTAGCAGTCTTTAGCCATATGACCCATTTTACCACAAAGTAGCATTCAATGTTGCTGTTTGCATTTTGGCCTCTCTGCCATCCACCATGACCTCTTTGGCTCCCCCTGCCTCTAGAGTTACCACGTCCTCCTCCAAAGGATTGGTTTCCTTGAGTTTGCTGCATATTCTGATTTCTACCGCGGCTTCCAGATCGGCCTTCTCTACCTCTGCCTCTACCTCTTCCAGCATTTGAGTAAAAGACAGTTTCTTTTGAAGTTCCTCCTAAAGAAGATGCACCACCATTTCTCTGCTCTTCAGAAATTAGAATAGCAAACAACTCCTCAAAATCGAGAAATTTTTCACGGATGGCAATGGATGTCCGGAACTGTGCATAATCCTTTCCTAGACCATTCAAGGTCACAAAAACTAGATCATCATCTTCCACTAGCGACCCAATGGAAGCAAGTGCATCTGCAATTTTCTTCACCTTCATGTGGTAGTCATTGATGCTCATATTTTCTCTCTGCACATTGTGCAACTTCTGCTTGAGCTGCATTTTCCTAGCTTGCGTATTTGTGTTGTACATTTTTGCCAAAGTATCCCATGCCTCCTTTGGCGTACTTGCATCCTGAATATGCACAATCATAGAATACGAAATATTGATAGACAGCCAATACATAACTTTTCTGGCTCTCTCATGCCATCCTTTAAATGCCTGTATTTCCTATTGATTGGGAACATTAGGAAGAACTGGTTCTTCTTCATTTCCTGTAATGAACTCCCAATAGCCTTTTCCCATAAGGAAATTCGTCATTCTAAACTTCCATGCTTGGAAGTTATTCTTGTCAAGCTTTTCAGTGACAATTTGTGAAAGAGAATCAGATGCCATTACAGAACACTGTAAAAAATTTTGTCACTGCAAAAAACACAGCTTTTGCCTCACACGGGCAAATCTGCAAAATTGACAAAATTGGTATTTAACCACACAGTCACTTCCTAGTGACGATTTTGCATCAACAGGCAATAATGATGATTCTGTAACTCCTAGTATCTCTGCGCATAGGCATACAATGCAATTTCTGTGGCAACTTTTCACCGACTTGTAGAGCAGTGGTCACATAGCAAAAAACGGGCCTTTTTCTAAGTGCCTGTGAAGAACTTTCACCTTCAAAACGGGCCCCGAAATGGCCTCAAATCAGAAAAATAAAGTCACCAAGGGCTCCACACTACCCACAGCATATACTGCCCTCTCGCCACACCGCTAAGGGCATCTCAATCTGAGACAGTGCACTCTTGCACTTCCGGCTATGCTACCTACAGAGATTTGCTCCCAAACTCGAAAAAGGAAAGCAACACTGGTCCTCTTAGCAAGACACTGCGAACTTGGTTTGCTTTCTTGAGCTCCTTACCATGAACCAGGCTATGATACCATGTGAAGATAGTGGGAGAGAGGGAAGGAGTCTCACTTGCGGCTTTCTCACATACTCAATGGGGGAATACACACAAAGGTGGAGGCTGAAAACAGTTTTCCTCTTCTTAGTTGTGAAAGCCAAAAGAACTCAAGTACAAAGAAATAGGAGAACCCTATATGTGGGTCTCAAACCAAACTCAGCTAACTAAGGTGGCATACTAACTGAGCCACGAACTAGAGTACATAAGGATAGCTGTCATCTAGCTATTATTCATGGGCAGTGTACCAACTGCATCTGCAGCTAACAAGTCGATGACATAAATGTACAATAGTCACCCTGGCATATCATGAGTGGAGCTCGATATCTCAACACATGGATGATTTTTTGTTAAGAAACAAAACTTTTATATTGGTGTCGAAAGTTTATATGCCCTTTAAAAAATAAAGGTTTGAAAATTTCGCCAAGATTTGAAACTTTTATGAGAAAAACTTAAAAGTTTCGTGAGGATTTACAACTTTTTATTCAAATTTCAAAAAAGAAAAGTAATTGTAGTATGCTCTACAAATATTGTGAAACTAAAAAAACCATCTTGATGAACTTTCACCAAGCTTTTATATTAATATATAAGTATAGCTTCGATAAAAACATCCTTGATAACCGTGTTAGACACGATAGTCGACCCAAGATGCAACTTGATAGTATTCTAAAACATGATGGAATAGAGATTTTGTCTAGGTTTTATTTCAATTTGAGTAGCATAGCATATTGGTTTACATAGACAACCCTTCTGTTTCCACACCAAGAGCTGAAATATTTTTGATAGGGTAATTTCAAATCCTTTTCTCTATATCTCATAATGGACCGAGAATTGGTATAACTCTCAATAACATTCTACCCAATCACCGTACCAAATCTTGTCCCATAAATAGGTCTATATATGGATTTCTAATGGGAAGAACCTCAGAGGAACCTCATCGCACACATAGAATAGTGTGGGTCACCTACGTTGGTTTTTCATAACCATGTTGGACACCGATAGTCAAAACAAGATGAAACTTGGTAGGATTCTAATACAGGATGGGAATAGAGATTTTATTTCATTTTCAGTAGTGTAGCATATTGGTTTATGGTAGACAACCCTTCTTTTGCCACACAGTGAGCTAAAACATTGTTGATAGGTTAAGCTCAAATCCTTTTCTATATATCTCACAATGGACCGAGAATTCGTAATAACATTCTACCCAAGAACCATACCAAATCTTGTGCCATAAAAGGTCTATACATACCTTTTTATATTACAAATCCCTGTCACACTTACTAAAACATGTGAGGGTTACCAACGTTGGTTTTTCATAACCATGTGTGGCATCGATGGTAAGAAGAAGACAATACTTTTTAAAAATCTACTAGATGATGGCATAAAGATGATGGATACATTCTTTTGCATTTGGAGTAGCATAGCATATTGTTTTAGTCTAGATAACCCTTTCTTTGCCACATTGTGAGGAGAAATATTTTTGTTAGGGTAAGGTCAATTCAATGGTTCTATATCTCATAATGGACTAAAACTTCATATGATTCTCATTAATCTTATACCCAAGCACCGTATCACATCTTGTTGCATAAATAGGCCTATACATGGCTTTTTGTTTTAAAGAACCTCTTTGGACACACTAGAACACATGTGGGCCAACAACGTTGGTTTTCAATAACCATGCTAGACACTGATGGTCGAAAGAAGATGAAAGTTTGTTTGACTCTAATATATGATGGTATAAAGATTTTTCCTAGGTTTTCATTTCATTTCAAGTAGCGTAGCATATTGGTTTATGGTAGATCAGGTGGAAATGGTACCATCTGTAATGAAGATATTCTTAAATTTGATATTACTCGAGGAATCTTGCTCTATCATGAACATGAGTGCCTTTATTTGCCTCTCTTATATGTATATCCCTATTATAGTGTTGCTATGCTACTCTTAAAGTTGTAGAATCTTAATGTAATTTTGCCATTTTTTTTGAACTTAGCCATGCTATGGAAGGTGCTTCATTTGAAACTGGCATGGTATCAATTATGAGTGCGAGGAAAGAAAATAGTCTTACAATTTTTGTATGGTGAGCATTGATATTTTTGAAATCCTTTTCAGGTTAGCTATTGTGAGTGGGTGGAAAGAAAATAGTCCTAATATTGACCCATAAAAATTCTATACCTATCTTTTTATATTACAAACCCTCGTCATGCACACTACAACACGTGAGGGTAACCAATGTTGGTTTTTCATAACCATGTTCAGAATCGATGGTTAGAAGAAGAAAAATCTTTGTAGGAATCTAAAACATGATGGCATAAACATTATGGCTATGTTTTATTGAATTTCGAGTACCGTAGCATACTGTTTTAGGGTAGAGAACCCTTTCTTTGTCACACTACGATAAGAAATTCTTACGCCAGGGTAAGGTCAAATCCATGGCTCTATATCTTGTAATTGACTGATACTTGGTATGAATCTCATTCATATTATACCGAAGCACCGTCTCAAATCTTGCCCCATAAATAGGTCTATACATAGCATTTTGTTTTAAAGAACCTCATTGCATAGATAGAACATGTGTGGGTCACCAACGTTTGTTTGTCATAACCATGCTAGGCACCGATAGTCGAAACAAGATGCAACTTGGTAGGATTCTAATATGTGATGGAATAGAGATTTATTTTAGGTTTGATTGCATTTCGAGTAGCATGGCATATTGGTTTATGGTATACAACCCTTCTTTTGCCACACCGCAAGCTGAAATATTTTTGATAGGGTAAGTTCGAATCCTTTTCTCTATATCTCATAATGGAACGAGAATTGGTATGACTCTTAATAAAATTATACCCAACAACCTTACCAAATCTTGTCCCATAAGTCAATCCATACATGTGTTTTTATCTGTGCATAGTACAACACGTGAGGGTCACCAACATTGGTTTTTCATAACCATGTGCGGCATCAATGGCCAAAAGAAGACAAAATACACTAGATGGTTTCATAAAGATTATGTCTAGCATCTATTGAATTTGGAGTAGCAAAGAATATTGTTTTAGGCTAGATAACCCTGTATTTGCCAACCACGGTGTGATGACAAATATTTTTGTTAGGGTAAGGGAAAATCTATGGCTTTGTATCTTGTAATGGACTCATACTTGGTATGATTCTAATTAATAATAGACCAGCGACCTATCAAATTTTGTCCCATAAATAGGTCTATACATGGATTTTTGGTATAAATAGGTCTTTACGTTAATACGTTCTCATTAATATTATACCAAAGCACCATATCAAATCTTGTCCCATAAATAGGTCTATACATGGATTTTTAGTTTGAAGAACCTCATTGCACACACACAACACGTGTGGGTCACCAATGCTGGTTTTTGATAGCCATGTTGGACACTAATAGTTGAAACAAGATGGAACTTGATAATATTCCAATACATCATAGAATAGAGATTTTGTCTAGGTTTTATTTCATTTCGAGTAGCGTAGCATATTATTTTATGGTAGCCAACCCTTGTCTTGCCCACACCATGAGCTGAAACAGTATTGATAGGGTAAGTTAAATTCCTTTTCTCTTTATCACGTAATGGATTGAGAATTGGTATGACTCTCAATAACATTCTTCCCAAGTACATCATACCAAATCTTGTCCCATAAATAGGTCTATACATGCATTTCTATTTTACCAATCTCCATCGCGCACACTGCCACACATGAGGGTCACCAACATTGTTTTTTCATAACCATGTGCCACATTGATGGTCAAAAGAAGACAAAACTTTATAGGAATCTACTAGATGATGGCATCAAGATTATGGCTAGGTTGTATTGCATTTGGAGTAGCGTAGCATATTGTTTTAGGCTAGATAACCCTTTATTTGCTGCACTACGACATTGAATAGTTTTTGACACCAATAGTTGAAACAAGATGCAACTTGATAGTGTTCTAAGACATTATGGAATCTTTTGTGTAGGTTTCTTTTTACCACACCGTGAGCTGAAACATTTTTGATGGGGTAAGTTCAATTCATTTTCTCTTTATCTCGAAATGGATCAAGAATTGGTATGACTCTCAATAACCTTCTACCCAAGCACTATACCAAATCTTGTCCCATACATAGGTCTATACATGCCTTTTTATTTTACACATTCCCGTCGCACACACTACCACACGTGAGGGTCACCAACATTGTTTTCTCAAAACCATGTCCCACATTGATGGTCAGAAGAATACAAAACCATATAGGAATCTACTATAAGTGATGGAATAAACATTATGCCTAGGCTCTATTGCATATGGAGTAGCATAGCATATTGTTTTAGGCTAGTTAACCCTTTATTTTCCGCACTGTGATGATAAATATTTTTGTTAGGGTAAGGTCAAATCCATGGCTTTGTATCTCATAATGGACTCAGACTGGGTATGATTCTAATTAATATTAGACTAGATCACCCTATCAAATCTTGTCCCATAAATAGGTCTATACATGGAATTTTTTTTTCAAACAACCTCGTCGCACACACAAGAACATGTGTGGGTCACGACCATTGGTTTTCAATAACCATGTTGGACATTGATGGTATGAAACTTGGTATGACTATAATATATGATGGCATAAATATTTTGGCTAGGTTTTTATTTCATTTCAAGTAGTGTAGCATATTGGTTTATTGCTCATGAACGGTTGTTTGAATAACCTCATCGCACACATAGAACATGTCTGGGTCACCAACATTGGTTTTTCATAACCATGTTGAAAACCGATAGTTGAAACTAGATGCAACTTGGTAGGATTGTAATACATGATGTAATAGAGATTTGGCATAGGTTCTATTTCATTTCGAGTAGCATAGCATATAGGTTTATGGTAGGCAACCCTTCTTTTTTGCCATACCGTGAGTTGAAACATTTTTGATAGGGTAATTTCAAATCATTTTCTCTATATCTCATAATGGACCAAGAATTGATATAAATCTCTATTACATTCTACCCAAGCACCATACCAAATCTTGTCCCATAAATGGTGTATACATGGCTTTTTGGTTTGAAGAACCCCATCCCGCACATAGAACATGTGTGGGCCACCAACGTTGGTTTCTCACCATGTTGGACACTGATAGTCCAAATAAGATGCAAATAAGATGCAGCTTGGTAGGCTTCTAATTCATGATGGAATGGAGATTTTTCTAGGTTTTATTTCATTTTGAGTAGCATAGCATATTTGTTTATGATAGACAACATTTGTTTTGCCAAACCACGACCTTAAAAATTTTTGATAGGGTAAGTTCAAATCCTTCACTCTATATTTCATAATGGATGAAGAATTGGTATGACTCTTAATAACATTTTATGCAAGAACCGTACCATATTTTGTCCCATAAATAGATTTATACCTGCGTTTTTATTTTACAATTGCCCGTCATGCACACTATAACACGTGAGGGTCAACCTCGGGGGGGTTACTCATCATATGTAACCCTATCACGTGAGTTCAACAGAAGGGTATTTTCTATTTCTAAAATTTATAGAAATAAATATACATAAGGGACTATTTAAAATAGTTTTGGAAAATTTTTACAGATTTGTATAGAAAAGGGGTACATTTTATTAATGAAAAAATTTACAGATAAGGGATTTTAAATATAGGCCTTGCACGCACGTGATATAGAAGGTTTATACATAGTGACCCCCCCGAGGGGTCAACAACATTGGATTTTCATAACAATGTGAAACATCGATGGTTAGAAGAAGACAGAACTTTGTAGTAATCTACTAGATGATATCTTAAAGATTATAGCTAGGCTCTAATATATGATGGTATAAATACTTTGTCTAGGTTTTTATTTCATTTCAAGTAGCGTAGCATTTTGGTTTTGGGTAGACAACCCTTTTTTTGCCAGATTGCGGATTGACACATCTTTGATAGGGTAAGTTCAAATCCATTGCTCTATATCTAGTAATGGACCAAGAATTGGTAAGAATCTCAATAACACTTTATGCAAGACCCATACCAAATGACCCATAAATAGGTCTATACATGCCTTTTTATTTTACAAATCCTCATCGTGCACACTACAACATGAGGTTCACAAATGTTCAAGATTTTTCATAACCATGTTCGGCATCGATGGTAGACAGAGCTTTGAAGGAATCTAATACATTATGGCATAAAGATTATGGCTAGGCTTTATTGCATTTAGAGTAGAGTAGCATATTGTATTAGGGTATAGAACCCTTTCTTTATCACACTATGACGACAACTATTTTTGTTAGAGTAAGGTTAAGTCAATGACTTGATATCTTGTAATAGACCAAGACTTGGTATGATTCTTATTCATATCATACGAGTATCATACCAAAGAAGAGTATCAAATATTGTCCCTTAAATAGGTCTATACATGGAATTTTGGTTTGAAGAACCTCATCCCACACATACATTAGGGGAATTTTGGACTAAAAAAGGGCCTCATAAGGAGTGGATTAGCAAAATAGATTAAGAACTAATAAGGCCTACAAAGGGTCCCATCACCCCATATGGGACAAAAAAGTACATCTCCCTAGGTCCTTGGTGGTCCCCAAAAATGCACCTCCCTCTCTGAGTTGGAGGGCCCCTCCATGCTCAAAATGTTAACTCTCTTAAAAACCTTTAGGTGGTCCACATTCCCAAAAAGTATCTCGCGGGTGCACCCTAGCCCAAAAATTTGAAAATTTTCAAAAGTGCCCAAAATGGCCCAAAACTCTTCAAAACTTGCCCCCAAACCATGCCTATGCAAATAAATCACTTTTCAACATCTAAATCCTACTCTTTCTCACTGTATTCATCTTCCAATCCCACATACATACTCCTTCTATCATAAGCACTTTGCAACACCCAAATCCAATTTCTTCTCATCATTTTGTCCCAAACTTGCTTCCATTGATCCTATTATTTCTTTCCATTGTCCCAAACTTGTTTCCATTGATGCTATTCTATTCTTTGAACTAATCCAAGGCCTTATTTCTAAATCCCTCTCATGGCTCCATTGGAAGATCACACCAACAAGCCACCAAAAAGCACCTTGCACATCAAAGTTGCACTAGAGTATGCCACAACTTGTCAATGTTATGGCCACAAGGTTGCCAGCAAAGATACGCTAGATCAATTATGACAACAGGAGTGTTGGTGGACTCTATCCAGTGGATCCTTTGATAGGTGCTCCATCGTTGTTTGAAAATGTGATGAGTTTGATTCAATATGTACGTGATGGTCTTCAAGGCTTACTAGGATATTGTAACCGCATCAGCCATTCCAATGCTAAAGCACACTTTGTGAAGGTTCACTTGTTAAGAATGGAAGGAGAGACAAAGATACTTAGAGATACCATGCATAACCTCCAAGAACAACTAACCCAAGAACAAAAAAAACTTGTTGACTCAAAAATTACAAAAGAGAGATCACAAGAGACAATCACAAGATTAATAGATGAGAAGAATGAACTGTTGAAAAATGCTTGGTGTATCCAACAAGAGCTTGCTACTTTGACATGGAGATTAGAAAGGATAAAAAGAACCCCTCTAGGTTACAAGCATAAGATCAACCCTATGCAACCAATGGAGAGCTTGGCATATGGTGGTGGAGCAAGGAAACGCAGGATGAAAGCTACAAGGTATGTATATTTGGACTATTTGTAATTATGAAGCATTACTTACAAATGAGTCATTTATTTTTCTAATGTTATCATGATTTCTACAGAAATTTTATGGAGGAGGTTATTGGAAGAAATTCCTCCGACAAACTTTATGCTGTAAAGAGTGTAATTAAGAAGAAAGAATTCATTTCTATTCTAAGGGACCCTCGTTGGTGTGCATTGCGACATGCAATATTACAAGAGGTTTTAACTGATTTAGAGAATCTTGTAGATCCATCGGAAGTTGTCCATGCATGTGATGCTATTGGCATTAGTCGGCAAGGGTACTTAGCTGTGTATAATGTCTTTGTAAATGCACTTCGAGGTCAAGGCATTAAGAACCCTCGATTGTCGAGACCAATAGTTAGAAATGCAAGGAAAGAAACAAATTCTGCTGTTCAAGATTTGTTGGGTGGATTTACACATCTTAGAAAGCATGACATTGGAAGGCACAAACAAGACAAATGTCCAACATAGCAAAAAGAAAGGAGGACCAACTACCATAGGGGCAAAGCAAGGATGAAGAACATTTGAGTACACATAGCATAATAATGTTTTTTTGGATGTACGTAGGGTCCAAGCTACAATGGTGGAGTTTTACAACATGAAAGCATGGGGAATGTTAAAATTATATTGTTTAGAGAGCTCGAATTCTTATTGAAATCTTTTCTAATCATGTAAATCTTTAATCTTTCAGATTGTGAAGGAAAGTTAGTATTCATTATCAAATTGGATGAGTGAGGTTGTAAAAGGCCACAAGTTGGAGAAGGTTAGTATTACTTTGATGAATAAAACCCTTGGACATGCCAAAGATAAGGAAATTAGGGAAGATTTTAGTGTGCAATCGGAAAAGCACATTTGGTGGCTTGCCGCGTTTGAACTTCCTAAAGAGACACACTCATTCTTGAAATTGGTATTTGATAGATCTCCAATTCCAAGTGTCATAGATGCACAAATGAAAGGAGAGTTGCTTCAAGTTGAAGGGTTCGGATCATTTAAAGTTGAATGGCACATGGCAGGAGATCTTAATGCATTGAAGTGTATGTTTGGAACAGAATTGAGTGCAAATGCGACATATCCATGTCTTTATTGTATGCACTCACACCAAATGCGAGGTAATAACATAGGAATACATAGAGGGAAAGAGCAAGTAAAAAGAGGAAAATACTTTGGGAATGCTAAAGATGTAATGAATGACATCACAGAGGATGAGGCTAACAAATGGATGTATTGGAGTAATGGAGTAATGAGCTGCAATTAGGATGTTGCACCCAATAGAGATCATAACGATAAAAATTGGGATCCAATTTTAAACATTCCATTAACAAAGAGTGCATTTTTGTGTGTTACATGCAGAGACGGAGCTCATTGATAAATTGCTTTACTTGCACATTGTATATGCATGGAACATGAAACCGGAGGAGAGAGAGCAGCATCATGTATAGCAAGGGTCGACACTTTACTCTCGAGCATGGGTCTACATTGGGGGAATTTAAAGCTAATCAAAGACACACAATTGTCAGGAAAATTAGGAAATCTTCCAAATAAAGCATGCATGGGAGGCTCTAAGGCACGAAGGTTTTTGTCCAATCATGGGAAACATCAATTAAATCTGCATTGGAATTATTGGAAAAAGTTATGTGATTGCATGACTAATTTGGAAGCTGATCCTCATGTCAAAACCTTGAGAATACGTGTTGGAAAAAATTGGATACTCTAGTAAAGATCTTGAGGAAGCCTTCCACAAACGATGATGATGTGCAACTATATAAAGTCATCATGAAAGAGTTCATTGAAGCCATGGTAGATGGATGGGGTGAATCACACATTACTCACTACATGGTGTGTTTAGTCTTTGCTATTTTCAAAATTTTAATTGGAATCAATTTATTCTTGTTTACCTCATGTGTTTTTTCTATGTATACAGCACATTCTTTATGCTCATGGTCCATGGTTTCTTTGCCAATATGGTTCCTTGAATGCTTGGAGTGCCCAAGGGATGGAAAAGTCTCATTATAGAGCTCGAGGTGCTTATTTCAAGAGTATGCAACATGGAGGGGGGATTAATGGAAGTAATGCTCTTCATGAGATGTTTGAATGGTCCGATCGTGGTATAGTCGAGTCCTCCTATGCAAGGAATAAAGCTTTGCAAACGGAGTTAGCCCAAGCACTTCATCAAACTCAAATGAGTAAAAGAAGGCATTCATGGATATCTTCGCAAGCTTCCCAAAAACATAGAAGTTGGATAGAACCCAGAAGTCGTGTTGGAAAGCGTTGGATCACTAAACCAAATGTACTTTGATGTTAATGAAAATCGCACTTCAATATTTCTTGTGGACATTTGATTAATTGGCTCTTTTTTTTTTTAACAAGCATTGAATTTTGTACTTGTGGACCCAACAAAGGCGGGCGATGAGAAAAGGTTGGGGGAGCAACCTCATGGGAGTTCAAGGGGAATTTCAAATACCTCTTAAATAAGTTTTTCCCCCCAAAACAAACACCCCTCCTCTTTACCTAATAATGATGCACAAAATTAAATAAACCCCTATATATATGCAAATACGTTCATTTTCTCAGTACTACTAGTACTCTCTCATACTAGTACATTCCTTCCTACCGTCACATTTCCCATAGCGCTACCATCACTGACATGGCAAGAACAAAGCAGACTGGAAGACTGGTTGATTCTCGAACAAAGCTCCCAATCCATCTTGATGTATAGAATGCAATGATCGAAGAGAAGAAAGAGGAGGCAGGAGGAGGAGGAGGAGGAGAGGACAGAAACAATGAGCAAACAAATGACGATGAAGAAGATCATGGGGAGCAATCTAATACTTAGAGTCAGCCCGAGGCACCTCAAGAGCTAGAAAGCGGACCAGAAGAACAAGAGCACAAAAGACACAGATTGGAAGAATGGGCCAGAGGACAAGAAGACGCCAGGCAAATGTGAATTCAACTGGCTCAACAATAAAGGGCACAAATGGACAGCCAACAACAATGACTTGCATGGCGCAATGCTACTCAGGACTTTCCACATTCTAGACAGGGTGGAAAATCTTTGCCAGAATTGCATCACACAGCAAAAGGAAAAGGCAAAGCTCACAATAGGCGAGGTGGAGGTGGAGGTGGAGGAGGAGGAGGAGTCCCTAGAAGACATCGTAGAAAGCTTGGAAGGAAGGCGCTTCAAGGGATAAGAAAGCATCAAAGTAGCATGAACCTTCTAATCCCAAGAGCTCCATTCGCCCGATTGGGGTGAAAGAGATTGTACAGTCCTACAGGGACGACTATTGTATTCAATCAATTGCACTGGCCACCATACAAGAAGCAGCAGAAGTGGCAATCGTAACTCTTCTTGAGGACACAAACTTGTGTGCAATCCATGCCAAGAGGGTTACGATCATGGAAAAAGACATGCAGCTGGCAAGGCGGATCAGACAAGACCCACAACTTAGGCCATAGATTAGATTTTTTGTTGCATTCACTATGGACACCAATTTTGGTTGTCAAAAGCAATTTTGTGCAAAGATGATTGTAAATATTTTTTGTAATAGAATCCTTTGGAAACTATTTTTCTTGTAGATTTTCAACTTTGAGCTTTCATTCTCAAGTGGCATCTTGTAGTGTATTATTTACTTCCATATCTGATGTATGTACATAATGTAATTGATTGTTGATGGCAAATAATCATGGTAGAATGTAATTAGTCAATAATCATGGTAGAATGTGATTAGACACACTAGTATGTGATGGGGAATGCATCCCCCCAAAAAACAAAAACAAAAAAAAGCCCCTGAGGGTGTGATGGGTGTATTTGTTTCTTGTGTGTGCTGATGGGTGTGTGTGACTGATGGGGGATGCATCCGCAAAAAAACCAAAAACAACAAAAAGCCCCTGAGAGGCCTTGGTGCATGCAGGTGCGTACCAGGGCCTCTCGGGGGATTTTTTTTGTGTATTTCTTGGTATAGGTACTTTTTTTTCGTTTTTTTAAATGTATTTCTTGTGTGTGTGTAAGTGATGGGGGATGCATCCCCCAATTACAAAAAAAACAAAAAAGCCCTTGAGAGGCCCAGGTGTGTGCAAGTGCAACTTTGGGCCAGACGGGGTCCCTGTCTGGCCCAAAGTCGCGCCTGCATGCACCTAGGCCTCTTAGGGGCTTTTTTTTGTTTTTTTTGTGTATTTCTTGGTATAGGCACTTTTTTTTGTTTTTTTAAATGTATTTATTGTGTGTGTGATGGGTGTATGTGTAAGTAATGGGGGATGCATCCCCCAATAAAACAAAAACAAAAATAGCCCCTGAGAGGCCCAGGTGCGCGCAGGTGCGACTTTGGGCCAGATGGGGTCCAGGCGTGACTTTGGGCTAGACGGGGACCCCGTCTGGCCTAAAGATGTTGTGTGTGTGTGTGTGTGTGATGGGTGTGTGTGTAAGTGATGGGGGATGCATCCCCCAGTTTAAAAAAAACAAAAAATAGCCCCTGAGAGGCCCAGGCATGCACATGCAATTCAACTTAAAAAAACAAAGAAACAAAAGATCATCATGACGCCCAAAGCAGTTCATGCATATTTTGATCTCAAGGAGAAGAAATCACAACTACTTTCCTTGAATTGGCTCAGTGGGATCAACACTTTCAAGTTAATATGATGCAAGCAAACATAAGATTGGTGGGTTGTTATAGTAGAATGGACATCTAATTACATTTGAGATTTGGAAGCTCTAAGTCCATAACTGTTTGTGACAAGTGAGTGAAGTTCTAACATATTCCATGTATTAAAGACATGCAAACATTTTTTTAATGGCGGTCAACACAGACCACACCAGTCACGCACTTGGCTACCTATCACCCAATGGATAGAATAACAGATGTGCTAGAACCGGTCATTCTAGTAATATGGCAACATTATTGAGTACATTTGAAGTAAGAAAAATGTTGTGATCAATGCATGACTTAGTCCAAAAGAGTTGGTCACAACAATTTCCATTGTGTACGACCACTTTCTTTGACATGAGGAACGAATAGCACAACTCCAAGAGTTTGGGAAATTTTGGGATGCATCCCCCAGTTTAAAAAAAACAAAAAATACCCTTGAGAGGCCCAAGTGCATGTAGGCACGACTTTGGGCTAGACAGGGTCCCCGTTTGGCCCAAAGTCACGCATGCGTGCACCTAGGCCTCTCAGGGGCTATTTTTTGTTTTTTTTAAACTGGGGGATGCATCCCCCCATCACTTACACACACACCCATCACACACATAAGAAATATAGTAGGGGGAATTCTAATAATGGATGTTAGCACCCTCCCTTAGGTGTTGACTTCATTTGTTAAGGATGGTATTTAAGACATCATTTTCATCCTTGGGGTCATTTTACCACTAGGTCCACTAAAGGGACTATGGAAAGATAATTGTTACTTCGAAATTAATACATTTCATGCTTACAAGGACCCTATGTTAAACAAAGGACCTCATATTTCTTTTGGATCACTCACTTAATTATACCCTTAAGAGTACATATCCCAGTTGTGGCACTCATGAGGATATCAGATGTAACAACGAAGCCTAGATTCCATTACCTGTCACGCAAGGACACCGGCCACCTTACATCTCTCACAAGCATGCAATGCCTATACCTCCTTGTCATGTGAGGTCAGATCTCTGGGGCTTCTCTCTATCTTCTCCTCCCCCATGTTTTTCCACTTTCCTCCACCTAGATCCTGTATTCTTTCATTTCCTCTCCCCATTTTCCTCTTGAGTCTCCACTATTGAGCTCGACCCTACAAGAATTCTTGGGTTCCTCTCATCTCGTGCCTTAACTAAGGCTATGCTACTAGCCACTCTTCTTCTCACAACCAATGGTGATGCTTCCATCTAATGCTAACCTAGCTTGCATTAGCATTCACACAGTGTGTATGGTAGCCTTTTCCTGCTCAGAAAATTGGGTGATGCCACTCATCAGGTTAAATCTTATGGCTTGCAAAATCCTTCCATTTCTTTGTGCCATCGATGGTCCTAACATGTAAAAACAAAAAAAAAGTGCCTATGTCATGGCCACCTTCTGATCAAAGATGCAATATTTTTGCCCAAATCAATTTGCCTCTTCATGCTTGAAATGTGTCCCAATTTATAAACCCATATCTTGATCATTAGCATTCAAAGTTGGGACCCACTTTGAATCATGGTTTCATATGTCATGTTATTCATATCATTTTAATTCATTGCAACCATTTTAATCCATTGTTGCTCATAGATATCAGTGCATTTGTCAACCTTACCATTTTGTATCAAACTTCATTGCAGTCATCACCAATGCCTTCAGAATATCAAGGCACACTTTTGGCCATTCCTAGCATACTATACAACATTTTACACCATAAGGGCCTACATCTTCAATTGTGTGTAGCACCCCTGCGGCCACAATTTCCATAAAAGTCAAAACCCAATCTCCTATGCTAGGATTGAGTCAGTCATATGCTTGTTCTCTATCCAAATTTGATAATACACAAACACAAACCAAATATATGTGTGGATTCTTGCCATATACATGTGGAACCATTGGCATAAGTGAGAGCTTGCCATCTCAATCATGGAGCATATATTCTCTTAATTTACATTAATCCTTCCAACTAACCATGCACATAACTAAATTAGCCATTGCATATTGTTCTATTTTCCTCCTAGGTTTGGGATGCAAAACATTCCTAGTCCCAAGATGAATCTAAATATGGAAGGGTTTTAGATTGTGCATCCAATTTAAACTTTATTGTTGCTATCTTGATTAGAGTTCATCGGCAATCTTGATCTCGTCTATTCATACATCTAGTAACTTGAAGAATTTTTTAAACCTTTGATAAGGGAATGCACGTTTCTTTAAAATCAACTGTATATTTAAATTAAAGATACATTAAAATCTAAGAAATGAAACTCAATTATAATGCAAAACACCACCCATCTAGAAAACAAGAGAAATATATATTAAATTTTGATGTCTATATAATATTTATACGTAGTCGTGCTAGTAGGGATTGTAAAAATGTACGCATTATACCTTCCACGTGGCGCATACCAAATCAGTTGGAGACAAAATCTTGTGTGGATGTATGTCTAGGGTGGCCTAAGAGTCGTGCGAAGTTTCATCCCCAACAGATACGTCCACATGCATATTTCATTAGTACATGTGCCATAGCTTTACCGCAGTCGTGCTAGTAGGGATTGTAAAAATGTACACATTATACCTTCCACATGGCGCATACCAAATCAGTTGGAGACCAAATCTTGCATGGATGTATGTCTAGGGTAGCCTAAGAGTCGTGCAAAGTTTAATCCCCAACAGATAATTCCACATGCATATTTCGTTAGTACGTGCACCATTTTTCATACATAATCGTTGGATAAGTACAAGGCTCAGCTCATGGCAAAAGGATTTGCACAGGTACATGGTTTTGATTATCAAGATATTCAGACATCATCATCACAAAATATTGCTAAAAATAGAATTTCACAGGTAAGATAAGTCCACACGTGTATTTCGTTTGTACGTGCGCCATAGCTTTGCCGCAGTCGTGCTAGTAGGGATTGTAAAAATGTATGCATTATACCTTCCACGTGGCGCATACCAAATCAATTGGAGACCAAATCTTGCATGGATGTATGTCTAGGGTGGCTTAAGAGTCATGCGAAGTCTCATCCCCAACAGATAAGTCCACATGCATATTTCGTTAGTACATGCACCATTTTTCATACGTAGTCGTGCTAGTAGGGACCAACAGATAAGTCCATACGCATATTTCGTTAGTACATGTGCAAATTTTCTTAGTCACGTTTTTAAAATGTCCTAAAGCACAAAACACAATTACAACATTACTACTAATAAACAATTTTTTGTTTTACAAACACAACAAATCCCATTGAGAAGACATCGGACATCATGTATAAAATAGAATCTAATACAATGATGTGTATGAACATGTATACAACCATCAAAGTGAAATATAAAATATGAGTCCATGAAAATTACAATGGTACGGTCACACAGTGAGCCTATACATATCGAATACAAAAATGTGTAATCAACTAGTGATACCCAATAAAAATCAGTCTAATCAACTGATGATCCCAAAAAATATGATATGTAATGTGCTACTCCTCAGGATCAGCTCTCATGCCAATAGTTGCAAGTATGCTCTTGTGATCCGCCACTGCAAGGCACCATCGTGGAGTGGACGTCACCTTGTGAGTGCAAACATGACTCAAAGTAATCTTGATCGCAACAACAAGATGAGAATACATGTATGCCTCTTGATCCGCCATGTACTCTTGGAACTCAATATAGCGACCACGCCTCTGTATCTACTGAAAATAGTGGCCACCTACGATCATGCTATGAGCATTGAAGTGCATCCCATGCCCATCCACTGTATCCTCATTCAACACACTCTTCAGCATAGAGCATCGCAACAAGTAATAATCCACACCCTCCTCATTGCCCTTCGAAGCAATAACCGCGAAGATATCACCAATACGCAACATATCTGTAAGTTGATCATAATCTCTAGAGGAATTGAATCCCGCATCCTGATCATCATGTACCTCCTTCCAAGGCTGGAACAGAGAAATCACTGGCCGTACCCATGGATCGGCCCATGGTATCATGGAGCACCCTCACCAATCATCATCAATGCATGCAGAGCAAAAACATGCAAACCGTTGAGAAAAGATCGTGGGGTGAGACTCACCTATGCTCCTGATGGAATGGAAATCAAGAGTTCCAGACACTGAACGACAATCAAAAGGCCTAGACCGATCAAGACTCCCAATGTCCATGCACCAAAAATACCGGCTCACCACCCTATCGTCACGCGACTAAAACGAGGAGATAGCACTAGTGGATAAGTGCTGGCTGCACCACTGCACCACATCATGTGCATCCTTGAAGCGATCAGCACTGTGATGCAACTGGTATCAACGCAAAGCACGCTTCACGCAAGCACTTGCACCATCGTGCTCTCCCTTATCGTGCCCTGTCTCGAAGTAGCTCCATGTGATCAGAATGCCTGTCTCATGGTGCCATCTGCAAAAACAATAAAACTCTCTAGCAAATTTGAACTGACCACTATAGCCGTCTGACCAGATCCAGCACCGCTGCCATGTGACACCATGATCCCTCAAGAAACTATCATGCAAAGTGAAGCAATGCTGCACAAAATGGGCATCATGCGATCGATCATCACTAATGTAGAAGTGATACTCTCGCACAATGATGCGTGAGTCCATGGTGCTATGAATGCCATCCACATGAGCCTATGCATGACGATAGCTAATGTGCACAAATATAGCAACCTGCAACATGGCATTGAAAAAAAATATGACTATTGAAATAATTCAATATAATGGGGATTGGTGATGTGGCAAGGTTGACGAGGTATGCCAAGGTGGCAAGGTGTGATGACATGGCTCCAAGAGTTCCTATGATGTGAAATGATGAGGTGGCACATGTTACTGATGTGGCAACACGTGTGGCAATGTAAGATGACATGGCAAGGAGTGATGTCACATCTCCTTAATGACATGGCACCATGCGGTCTAACAATGTGGCATGGTTGCAAGGCAAAAATAGATGACTCAGCCTTCCGCATGGGCAGCATGCACACTCCAAAGGCTTGCCACTAGGTTCGCTGATGCTCCTAACCTACCTCACCAAGCCTAATACCAAGCCTACCTTGTCTTGGTATTAGGCTTGGGTGGCCCTTTTTCCCCCATAGAAGGGAGATTTCACTCTTGGAGGCCATATCGTATGTTTCCCTTACTCAAATTTAACCAAAATTTTCTCCTCTTATTCATTATGCAGAGTACTAAAAATATTGACATTTTTGAAATGTTTGGTCATGTTTGAGAATTACTAGATTTATTTTTAATATTCTTTGTTGATCCTCTAAGGAGTAAAAGTAAAAATTAAACTTCAATCTTCCTAAATCTAATCATTGGATTTGGGATTTGATGATTCAACCACACACCCTTATGTGCCTACTAACCTTCCACCAAATTGGATTTGCTTAATTATTCAAAATACTAAAAAAATGTGGTGTGCTACTAAAATGCATGCAGTTTATGACTTTATTTATTATAAATAATTATTTATAATTAGATAAATCATTCAAAAAATTACCAATAAATCAAGTTATGCTCTACATAATGTAAAGAGACCACCTACAAAGTTTCAATAACATTTAATCTAAAATGAGTGAGAAATTTAGAATTTAATATGACACTCTCTGTTCATGACAAAGGTGTGACCACCCTGGAACCATGCCGTGTGACACAAAGAAATTTTTTATATGTGCATCGAATTTTCGATCAGACTATACAATTGTGTGCACAATAGCAAGTGTGATGTTGTGTCTGAAGACTTCAAAGACTAGATCCATAGGGAAGTAGGTGAGATTTGCATTTTTGTGTGCTAAAAAGCTTGTTTTTCCACCTCCTAAGGATTGGGGAGTGAACAAAAAGTGGACACCCTTAGCTTGCTACTTCCCTCTGAACCCTCTTCTCCTATAAGCCTGGAAGTAAGTGTGGGTGCCTTCCTCTTAAGTGTAAGCCTGGAAGTAAGTGTGGGTGCCTTCCTCTTAAGTGTAAGCCTAGAAGTAAGTGTGGGTGCCTTTCTCTTAAGTGTCAGACTGTGGATCTGTTAATAACAAAGCAAGCAAGCCGCGCGAAGCTTATGTGAAGAAAAGTAAAGCAAGTGCGCTAAAATTAGATTTGAAAACCGTGTCTATAGTCGCATCTAAAACCGCATCTATAAGCGTGTGTAATTCCGCATCTAAATACATAGAGTAGACGCAGTTTTAGACGTGCCTATAGACGCACACCACAGAACAGACAGACGCGGTTTTAGGCGTGCCACAGAGTTTTAAAATTAAATATTTGAAGAAAAGCAAATATTTTTGGGTTGTTTGTTTGTAGGATGTCTTCATCTTCAACAAGTAGCTCCAATGAGGATGAATCCCTCCGTATCCACCATCGCGAAATGTGGTTGGAGCAAAAAATCAAATGTATGTGTGATCGATGTCGAGGAAACATGTATCGTGCACACAGGATTACACTCAATCACATCTCAAAGTATGGAGAATGGGATGCGACCGCAAACATGGTAAGTGTTAAAGAGTTACTTAAGGTTGATTGAGATACTATGGGTGTTCATATGTTTGAGTTATGATCCTGTTTTAATTTGATACAAGATGCAGTGCCACACCCGCATATGTTGCCCTATGCTCGCCATGAGGAGGCGAAGCGTCGGTGATCTCAGGTGGGATCTTCAGGAGGGACTGTTACGGATGCATGGAGTGATGGTGATAGTAGCCCTCCGCCATTACCTCATGAAGCCATGGAGGAGGAGCTGTTTGATGACATGGTGCGGGATTTATATGTCCATCAATTCGAAGGGAGGGATGATAGCTGGATAGGACAATCTTTTTACCGCAGCATCGACTCCACTGTTTGAGGGGTGCACATTCTTTGTTCTACGTGCCTCCCTTGAGTTACTAAACTTGCAAACCATCTATGGATGGAGCAATGCATGTTTGAATGCATTACTCAAGTAAGCTTTAAAGTCTATTTTGCAAACATGGTGAATTATGCTAGTGGGTCAATTACTCGAATGCTTTTCCTCATTTATGGTCTTCACGTGCAAGCTATTGTGTAAAATGCTTCCAAGGGAGAATAAATTACCGACCTCAAGAGATATGGCAGGGCAACATGTGACCTCTCTTGGAGGATTAGATTACAAGCGCATCCATGCATGCGTCAACGATTGCGTTTTGTTTCATGGACTACATAAGGATGTAAGAGAGTGCCCTACTTGTGGAGAGGCAAGATATAGAGCAGATCTCAAAACTTTGGACATGCCTCGTAAGGTTCTACGACATTGTCCGATGGCAAGTGGAGAACTTTTGCAGACTCTCCTGCGTGGAAGCATATTGAAGACACATGGCCAAGCTTCAAGGAAGAACCTAGGAGCTTGAGACTCGGATTGGGTATGGATGATGTGAACCCATTTGGTCTCAAAAGCACCTCTTATAGTGTATGGCCAGTGATATTGGTGAATTATAATCTTCCACCCTCTATGGTTATTAAGAAAGGACATGTTATGCTGTCCCTTCTAATTCCAAGGAAACATAAAGTCAAAAATCCTAATGTTTATTTGGAGCCTTTGATTAACGAGCTAGAGATACTTTGGAGAGGTATCGAGGTGCATGATGTTAGCAGGCCTCCCTCGTCACGAGACTTCAACTGCAAAGCAGTCTTGATGTGGACGATGCATGACTTCCCAGGCTATGGCGAGTGTTCAGGTAAGCATTGCACTTCTAATTATGAATAGGCAAAGGATGTGGCACCCTAAACCCACCTTCAACTCTTAATTGCATCTATTATCTAGGCCTGACTACATTGGGTTATCATGCATGTCCTGTTTGTGGTCCTTCGCTAGTTGCCTCACGGGCAGACGCATTGAATAAGGTCATCTATGAGAATCACCATCGATTTCTCCCACCTGATCATCCTAGATATGTTGCCCCTTGGAATGAAGTCCTCCCACAATCACTCACTACGGAAGATTGGATGAGAATTTGGGACAGTTCCATGACTCCTCCACCACTTGGCATGAGCCGGTAAGGGTTTGTAACTATTGTGTGCTATATTGGTTGGAAATAAAGATTGCCCACTAACACCAGCTTTTGTTTAGATACTCCATCTTTTATCGTTTACCATATTGGTCCCACCCTCAAGATCAATCACTTGCTTGATCCCATGCATATCTTCAAGAATGTGGCATCTACCATTTGGGAGCATTTGAATGGGACACGAGATTCCGTAGGCATAAGGGAGGATCTACGTACCACAGGGAGGATGCATGAAGCTTGGCCACAAGAGAGACCAAATGGGCATGTTTTTTTACCTCGTGCACCGTGGAGGTTATCAAAGCTAGAGATGGCAGTGGTGAAGCGCGCTATTACTACAATTCGTACTCCCACTGGATGCATGAGGTGTTTGAAGGGAGCCTGTACAAAGAGCAAGAAAAGAGGTGTAGAGCAATTATATGGCTTGAAATCTCATGATTGGCACAAGATGCTCTAAGTAAGTATTTTATGTGCATGATATCTTTTTCCTTTCAACGTGAAAGATTGTATTTACAAGATGGGCGAGCTTGTGAGGTACTTTACATGATACAAAATATGATGCGTATCAATGCTCCATGCAAGGTGTTCATATTGCTAATATGGTGTACTTTTTCATCTTCTAGGTATGTGAGCTCAAAGGAAATAGATCCCACCATGGTTGAGAATGCTCGAGTTATGTCAGTGGAGGTGGTTTGTTTAGTGGAGGAGACATTTCCACGTTCTATTCTCATAAGCCAACCACATCTTATAGTGCATTTGGTGGATGAGATTGCTATATGCGGTACTATACATGCACAATGGTTGTTCTTCCTCGAGCACTTCATGAAGACCTTGAAGGGCTTCATGAGACAAAATGCAAGACCTGAAGGTAGCATGGCCAAGGGTTGGTTGGTACAAGAGTCACTTGTATATATTTTTGAGTCTCTTGTTGATGTGGATAGCTCTCTCCCATGACTATGGAGAGATGATGAAGACCTAAGGACGACCTCTATTGTGTCTCAAGGGAAAGGATGCAACAAACTAATAGACATGGAGTTGCATAATAGTACCAACCTCTATTGTGTGCTTAATAGTGATGTGATGAAAAGATGGGTGACAAGATACGAGGATGCAAAGGCAAGAAGACAAGAAGAAAGGCCCCTCTTTCGTACACACCACGGATCTCGTGTGCCATACCCTCAGTATCTAAGAGCACTTCCAAAGGATATTCATGTGGATTGGCTACTTGATGAAATGGAGAAAGCAGAGAAAGACGAGGGGATGCATATCACAATGGAAGAATAGGAGTATGCTAGGGGATGCATGAGCAAGGTCGGTATATAGAATGTTATGCATAAGTTAGGAGCTGTCAATAATTTAGATGACTTATTTAATTAATTTTTTCTTGGTGTAGTGTACTATGTTCAATGCTATATGGTGTGAGGGCAAGCATTTTCGAACACAACGGATTGATGATAAGAGAAACACACAAGATTGCGGCGTCATTGCTAGCTTTGAGGGAGCCAATGGAGCCATGGATGATTATTGTGGCATAATCCAAGATATTATTAAGCTTGAATTTCGACGCTTCTTTGTGTCTGTTTTGGATGTAAAGTGGTTTAAGGACATGGTGGAAAGAGGCCCTAATGCAACAATCAAATGCCATGTAAGTGGCTTTGTAACTATTGACTCCACAAAGTTTGGGCAAAGTAGGAAGGACACACTAGTACTACCGCAACAATGTGAACAAGTACTATGCACACATATAAAAATACTCGCTTTTAAATATTTGATACCTTCGATGCAAGGAAAATAGCATGATTGTATTTGTGTTTGAATTAGGTTGTCTATCAACCAATGGTGGATAATAATAGATGGTGGCATGTCATACCTATTATGCCAAGTTCCAAAGTGATGTATAGTACATTTACTAATATGGAGCGTATGGAGGATCATCATGGCCATGGAGGTGATGATGACCGTGATACGAGAGATGAGGATGATCATGAGATAGGAGATACAGATATTGAGGCCATTACTCGTGAGGATGAGCCTACCATTGGTGATGCTGATTTCGATGAGCACATGAGTAGCACAAGTAGTAGTGGGTTGAATGTATTTGTAGATCTAAACACTTGTTTGGATTTTGAAGTAGACAGTTTGGCAAGGGTTGATCTCATTGAGGATGAGATTGAACCGTAGCCCATCATTGATATTGGCAAAACTATTTTACATATTGTCTCATTCTCCTCACCTCACTTAATTCTTGTGTATGTGTGCTTGCAAAAAAGCATTATTGTTTTTGTTAAAATTATGTGCTTTGGTAATCATGGGCAATGTTTAAAAAGCAATGATATACACCAAAATATCACTTTCTATATTCTCTGTTTAGTGTCTAAATACGCGTCTAATTCTCAGTGTAGACACGTAAATAGACGCACTAATACACTCACAAATAGATGCACTGATAAACGCAATGTTAGACGGGCCTGTATTTTCTCAGTGTAGACGCGCTAATAGACGTGTTAATACACATGCAAATAGACGGGCTATTAGACGTGCTATTAGACATGCCTGTAATTTCTCTATTCAAGCAATGCCTATAGACGCGCTCGGTATTTTGCACATCTATCAAGCGTGTCTATAGTTGCTTTGTGTTGTTGTGATATCCCTTTTATAAACGAAATTAATAAGTCAATGATTCATAAATTATTTTTTTGCACATGTGAGAAAGACCCTAATCAAGTCGCTATCCATTTCCTAAGGTGAATTAATAGGTCAATGATTCATGAATTGATCTTTTGCACATGCAAAAAAGCCCCTAATCAATCTTCAACCATTTACTAAGGTGAATCAATAGGTCAATAATTCATAAATTGATCTATCACAAAGAGTAATTTCACAAGTAGTTTTAAATTTCTATTTGGGTATATCTCACCATTTGGACCAGTGAATGTATATTACAATTTGCAAAGCTCCTTGTAAAAAAGAGTAAGCCATATGAATGTTATGGTATTTAATAACTTTTAAATTTTACAGTAAATAATTGCCATAATTTCATGTAACTTTTTAGCAAAGCAAAATATCAGCTATTATTATTAAAATGCACTTGTCATGCCTAGCCTTTGATTTTGTCAAAGAAGGAGCTAGCTTAATTTGACCATAGCCTTACTACAATGACATAAACAATGATGGCATAGGTCCCCCAAATCGAAAAGAATTAAAGCATGGTGGCATATACACTTCAAACCAAATAAAAATATCAAGCTCTATGCAACACAACCCTTATTGCTGCCCTCCACCCCCGAAAACTCTCTCTCTCTCTCTCTCTCTACCATAAAATTTGTGGCCGCACCCTTGGGTATTAATGATTCTTCTACCTTTTCTATACCCTTTAATCAATTCAAGGATTTTGTTTTCTTTCAGGTGCAGCCTGCTAGTTTTGTATCAGCACACTGCTATTAATTCAAGGAGATTCGAGTGCCTATGGGAAAGGCATCCCTCTCTTTTTACTAGAGTGCCTATGGGAAAGGTGACCCTAGTCTTTTCACATGTAGAGGGCTAGTGCATGTAGAATAGTCCTACTCCTTGAGGCGACATCCATGTGGTTATCTTGTGGTTGACTTGGGGATCTTAACGTGATACCTTTTATTATCTAAATCATGAAACGAAAAGCAAGTTATGTCATTGCACATGCTATGGCTACGTCTTGGTGCTTTGTAGATCGAATTGGATTCATTTGGGGAGGGAGTTCAAGTTCCCTATATCGGAGTTTGTAGGTTCACGCTATCCCTTCCAAAGCTATATTAAAGTTGTTGGTAAATTAGGTGATCTTGATCAAGTCTTGATTTAAGGATTAAGATTGAAGGTTACATGTTATAAATTGTTTGGGAGTAGCTTTATTGTCTATTGACTCCTCATGGAGTGATTCAGTCAATGGAGTGAAATTTGAGTTTGGACTCAGTTTGGATAGGTTGGGATTAGAAGGGTAAGTTGTCATCCCATTACCTTTTCATATGAAAGGATAAGTTTAGATAGGTTGGGATTGGAAGGATAGCTCTCATCCCTATTTTCTTTTCGGACTAAAGGATATGCTTGGATAGGTTGGGATTGGAAGGATGAGCTATCATCACTATCCTTTTTGGACTAAACGTTACGTTCGATACATTGGGATTATCTGAAGGATAAGTTGTCATCCCTATTTCCTTTTCAGTCTTAAGGGTCTGATGTAGTTTTCTTCATGGAGGGAGCTACTATGTAGGCTTCATTACCGAGGTAGAGTTGGATTGAGAGGAGATGCTTGTTCACATGGAAGCATTTGTTGGTCAAATGGAATCTTAATTAATGTAGGAGCTTTAGCTATGTAATGCAAGTAGAAGGATGTCTATTGCTTTCAAAATCTTGGTATGCTAAATTGCTTGAAGGATTGTTGAAGAGTACATGTTCACGTAATTTGAGGTCTGCGCCCTACACATACATACACTATTCTTTCTTTAAAAGGCCCTTTTTTAATTTCTTCCAATAAGAAAGAACTTATCAATGTCGATCCTTAGTTTCTACTATACAAGCATGCTTTCGAGAGGGTTCAACATTTATTGTCGACTTGTGCTTACGCTAAATTTACTTGGAACCACCTTTAGGTCATCGGTCAAATTAGCTTAAGCATGACTTCAAGATGAAGAGTAGTTTTTGTAACCTTCAGATGTGACTAACTTCCTTCTACTTTGGGCGAAGATTGAAGTTATGCTATTCAAATAATAAAAACAGAGATATTTTTTATTTTAAAAAATAAAAATAGAGATAATAATTTATATCATTCGAGAGGCCTGCCAAAAGACAAATAAGTCGAATGCAAGAGAGGGGATCCTGTGCACATGTGGCACTCTCAATGACTAATCAACTATTTCAATGGCTAATCAACTATTTCCAACTAGCAGGTAGTCCTTAAATCTAAAGGAAATTATTTTGCCTTTCAAAAGTACTCATGCTTGTGCATGCATGCACTCCTCGTGCATGGGTGCTCTAAGAAGCTACAACTCAGCAATGATCAAAACTATGCTTCCCGAAGAAAAAGTAACGTACTAGAACAAAATTCCCACTCTAAGCTCCGTTGCTTTCTTCGGTAGCTTTCGAAAGAGAACGAAATCTGCGAAGAACGCAACTTCACACCCGGAAGAATCAGTTACTGTCGAAGAGAGTGTGATTTCTGGCATGCATCAGATCAATCACTCTAGTTACTGTACTGGAAGACATCAGAGCATCTCAGTCACGTCTGTGGAAGAGCGATCGATTTCCGGCATGCATCAGATCATTAATCAGTTACTGTGGAAGAGAGAGCGATTTCCGCATGTATCAGCTCAACCACTATGAGTTGAATTAGTGATAATGATCACCCACTAAAAGGTCGGCTAGCTGCTGTGGACGAGAGTGATATTTGGTCCACATGCTGTAGTTGACCTTTCCCAATGCTGAAAGCGAGAAGCTTGAGCTGACAACCGAGAGCGTTTCAAAGCAACGTACGTGGCCTAGCGCAGAAGAAGAAAGGTCCTTTCGTCGGTAGCTTTTCTGATATGAATCGTGAGTAACATCTTATTGACCTCATCAAAAGTTGCACCTGAAATCAACACGAAGGGACGTTCGGACTAGACATCACAAACATGGCACGCCAAGGTTGGCAAGGGACGTCCCGCCTGCACATTGACTTGCCTGTGGGTAGATTCTTCTCTATGAGGCTCGGATGTGTTCAGGTACCTGAGTTAGTGACGGAGGCGGGTAACTGCAGCTGCAGCCGTCAGTCGTGACGGCCATGCTGGCGGGTGCAAATTCCAGCAATGGGTGCATTGATGGACGTTCGACGCGCAGGAAGGTTTGATTCCCACGATTGGCACATCGAAAAGCAGCTGATACGTTGAGCTAGGCAAGTACGGGAGTCGGGACCATGCAGACGTTCCAAACGGAAGGTAGATGAATATACTTATTACTTCCATAAATGGACTACTGAAGGCTTTATTCGCCAACAGAATGTCACTACTTCGTGGGACTGGCCAAGAATTTCCAGCGCTCACGCAGCTGCATTAAAATATCATTCACCCCTCTCGCATACTGCTCAAATTACTGTCCTCGTGACTTCGTTCCCATTTGGAATCCTCCCCCTCGTAAGAGCTGTTGCCAGCAAAGGTATTTCATCATTTCTTATGTCTCTCCCATCCAGTTATAATAAATTTAGACGCACCAAAGTTTCGTAAAGGAGGCTAATTTGCAACACGACGTGTGACCATGAGTTTCTTCTTGTAGGACGATATGCAAGGCTATCTATGTCCAACAAAATTGGGTAATTGCAGAATTCAATCGTTCAACGGAAAGTCATCCTGCCTTGCTGAAATAATACTTGTTGTGATACTTCTGGCATGGAACGCTAACTGTGCTGAAGTCAAAGGTGAGTTCTCCGATATGTCCAGTTAAAATATGTATATTAGCACATTTTGAAGTGGAGGGATTTCAAGGGTTTTGAAACAGAAATGAAAGGTCGAAGCCAAAATAGATAAGGCAGTGAAAGAATGTACATCGAATTGAAGGAAGCAAGGTGCTTAACTCATAATGAGCTCCCATGTGTCTCGCCTACCATGTGGTTTCGAATCACAATAGCAAACAAAAACTGATATTGCACAGAGTGAATGCTTTCTAGTACACTTTATGACGCCAAATAGCCCCTGCCCGTTGTACAAATTGTTTAGATCGCTCGACTGTCAAGAAGAAACTCCGGATGTCTAACGAGTTACTGTCCTACGCGAAGCGAGCCCAATGCATAATATTAAGACCATCAAGGGTTACCTTTACTTATTCTGCGAATGCTGTTTTTGTGTTGTCAGACCAGAACAGTAATGCTGGTTAAGCTGATTTGGGGAGATTTTCATCAGTCAAGTTTCTGGGCAGCTGCATAATGAGAGTGCTTCCTGGTCTAGTTTGGGAGAGCTAAAATTTGAGTGCATTACATTGGACTTTGCAAGCTTCAAGAAAAACGGGGATTTGGCTCTGTTCCTTATCTCTCTCGTTTTAGTTTTGAACAACAAGGTTTTAACGGTGGAAGACCGAGCTGACACGTACATGACTACTGTCCATTAGACCTGATGGCCGGATCATTTCCAGCTGTGGCTAGTATTACTAGTTTTACTGATCGAAGGGTTTCACATGACTGACTTAAAGGCCCTTGGTACAAATATATTATGATCTTTTCTTATAAGACAGCGTCCTATTACGTCCAGCAAAGGTTCCGTGCCAATTATGGCAGTGTTGTTTTGGGGTTTCTTGTCTTCAGGTTTTGAATATCTTTGATCTTCTCAGTCCTGTTGCTCGTTACAGATCTTGATGACCTTGTCCTTTTAGTGTCTCTATATGATGCCCCAACTACTGATATCATAGAGAGAACAATGTCAATGTGTCGATGGACTGACAATAGATGTTCCAGAAGCCATGCTTCAGCCATCTCCATCTTACCGAGTTAAGCACAAGTGCTCAAAGCATTCTTGGAGGTGAAGCCTTTTGATTCAATAAACCCTTTCCTCAAGCCAAGCAACACTCCTTTACGACCTTTCCAGCCTAGCTGCTGGGTCATTGAAGGCCAATAGTAGCAAGCTTATAAGAATTTGCTGGAACTCAAAATGGTGCTTTCCTGAGTAGGTCATGGTCTTCAAGGGAACGCCTGCTTTGATACGGACATAACTATTTATTAAGTTTGATAACAATCTTCAAGGTATCACGTGGCTTTCTCCTGCAAGCCACCAAGAGCTTGATTTCATTATGGTAATTGAGTACACTCTACTCCTCAGTTTGTATGTCTTTAACAAGACTTAGCTCAATAACTGGATTCTTTTGGCTTGGATGCTACTGATTCTTTCTTCTGATATGTATGGGGCTTGGAGACCACATCTACAATCTTCTAGAATATATGTATGTTTGACTGCATAGATGGTGAACTTGATATTTCTGCTAGGCTGGTCTGTGCTAGTTGTGAGATCAGACCATCCCTAGCCCTGCAGTCCGCAAGGCAGTGTTTTATCAACCCACTGGAAATGAAGCAGGACTTTCAGCACAGAAGGGATCTTCTATCCATGCTCACCTATGTCCCCCTTTATCACAAGAGAACCCAACAGATAGCATTCCTGGAGCCTGCCAGTAATGTAATCTTGCTGACTGAATTAGGAGGCAGAACTTAGTTTTAGCTGCTGTGCCCAGTTTGGCAAGGTTGGGATAATCAGCGACTGCAATAGGAACTTGCAAAACCTCCGAAACATGTTTTTGAGCACATATTGTTATCTCTGCATTCTTAACTATTTGGATCTTTTGGTTGTCATTTTAGTTGTCGAACACCATTGGCTACTGAAATCTTGCGTTGCATGGCAGCCAAATTTGGGGTGATTGTTTTAGAGTGCAGTTGCTGCTCTGAGCTGAAAACATGTTGCTCATGTGTGTTCAGTGTGTTTTGAAATTGAACTGGTAGTGTTAATTATGGTAACAAGCCGCTCCCAAGAAAGTCCGGACATTTTACAACCAAAAGACCATTTGGGCTAATGCTTTATGAGTGAAAACACCCGGAGCGACTTTTAAAAAATCTAGTACTTCAGGCAAAACTTAAGACATACTATTTATTGCCTGTGTGGAGGAATTAGGCAGCTTTTAGGAGTATGTTTCTGCTTGTTAGCAGGATCTAAGTTTGGCTAGTAAGAATCAAAGTTTGGGTATGGAAGTTAGGGATTCAAACCTAGTTTAAGTTGTTGGCATAAGGTTTGTGGCTAAGCATAAGAGTCAGCTGCAAAGTTGAGCTCTTACTGAATTGGATTAGCTTTCTTCACATAAAAGGAGACTATCCTGTTTAACAGATGCATCCTCAATTAGGGGTTGGTGTAGAATTCCTGTAGCTGCCAAGTATGGAGGTGACCTATGGACGTTAGCTCCCTGGCGAGTCCTCATCTCAGGTATGTGAGTGGTGATTGACAGGGTTTTAGGCTATGTAGATCTCCATGTATTGGCAGAGGTAGGCTCCTATTAGAAAATGTTGGAACACTGAAAGGAAAGAGTAGAGTTGACACAAAATCAGAATACTTGCTTATAGAATGAAGAAGAAAGAGGTCCTTAAGTAGGCACCTCATACAAGGTCACTGACATCACTGATGACCTCAAAGCTCCACAATCATCTCCTCAATCTGCTCCTAGATTCACTCAATCATCCTATGTGGCTTTTCCACCACCTAACTGTGCTTGTGGGCACCTAACTGTGCCTCTAGCACTCACACATAGAAACATAAGGTGTGCCTGAGGCATACACCTTGAGATATCCCAACAAACCCCCCCTCAAGGAAATGCCTCAGGCTATGTCAAGGATACATCTAGTCTCATAGTTTCTCATGCCATCTCATGGTGGTCAAGGATAAATCTATGGCTAGGTTCTCATGCTAGCAAGGGTTTCCTTGGGTGTAAGGTAAACAAAAGGGATACAAAAAGACCTTCCATTGGTTATCTCCCCTGCATGTACATGCACACAATGTCTGCAGGAGGTACCATGGAACAAAACATACACATGGCCTACATCATAAGGTGACCAGAGGTGTTTACAAAACACACACAACACAATAGTTTATTTTCATTCATTTTGGAGGACTATCCAGGCTGAGTACCTTGACATAAAAAGAGAGATCTGGAGCATACATAGAGATGATTTAAAATGCATAATCTACAAAAGATGCCTCTTCTTGTGGAGGCTCATTCACTGTAAGTAGATTTGCATTTTCTGTCTTTGCTTTGGCTCTGCAAAACTTCTCACTATGGTTGTTTTTGCCACAGTGCTTGCATGGATTAACTTTGAAGCAGTCTTTTGAAAGGTGATTTGTCTTTCCACAGTGATTACAAGGAGTATACTTGCCCTTCTGGAATTTCATAACATAAGCAGTGTCATTGCCTTTCCTTAGCTCCATATGTCTTTCTTCTTCTTGAAGAGCTGAGATAATGCCTTCAAGGTTAGGATTGGGAAGATTCTTCAAAGTGCTAACAATGTGATCAAAACTTTCAGGCATACTCTTAAGTAATACTGCCATAGCATCATCAGGGGTGATAGGAGAGTTGATAGAAGCTAATTGAGTCATAAGACTCCGCATATAGTTGACATGAGCAGCTAAAGTAGTATCACTTGCCATCTTTAATTCAAAGAAAGAGATTTTAAGTGATAGTTTAGATATGTGAGAGCTTGCACCAAAAATCAAGTCTAGCTTCTGCCATGCTTCCGAAGGAGACTCCAAGTCAGAGATATGATGTATGTAATCATCACCCAAAGCTAAAGCAATTATACCATATGCTTTTTCTTCTCTTGCTGGATCCCTTGCCGGTCGTGTCGGAGTTGAAGATTATCCAGCATTGGAGGCCGTAGAAGAAGTGGTAGGAGTAGGTTTGACAAGTCCCCATAAGTTCTCCCGCATCAATGCAAATTTCACCTTCATTCGCCAAGTATGGAAGCCCTTTCCATTGAACTTCTCAAGATTATATAAGGTAGCCATGAGAGGGTCTAACCCAGATATTGGGCAGTGTCTATCTCTCTTACAAGGCAAATATAACTGAAATACTTCCAAAGTATGAGCACTTGAAAAGCAAATAGTAGTGACTAGATTTCAAACAATGATGCTTCCTTTTACATGCTTCATAGAAGTGGATGAAATAAACACTTTCCAATCACAACCAGGTCTAGCAAGTCAAAACAAAACTGAAGCAACACTTGTAGTGAAGTTATTGAAAACTTCAAAAGACCAGAAATGCTAGAGTAGCATTTTATGTAGCATCATTTTCAAAAGCATGTCAAAACTGTCAAAACTAGAGAGCTGAACTTAGAGGGCTCATAGCACACTCTTCAAAGCAAAAGAAAGGGGGCTTTCTGAGGCAAAAGAAAGCTGGTATACCACAGTAGATCCTCTGGGAAGAAGAGGCGAAAATATGCGTCAGGTCGCCTTCACCTTCTTGAACAAAGTCGACTGGTTTTTCTCTGTTTTCTCCTTCAATATGCAGCCATTGCTGCTCAGATTTCAGCACAAGGTAGCTCTAGGTATGGAGAAGCTTGCCCTGAAAGGAATTAGACAAAGAAGGAGCAGGCGCAGAGAAAACGCAGCAGAGAACTTCGACGATCTTCCTGTAATGGCGACGAGCAGACGCAATGATTTGTCGATTCCTTGCAGCCAGAAGTTCGCCCCAACTAGGTGGATCTTCAGCTGGAAGGGCGTGGGAAATGGCTGAGAATCGGAGGAGAACAAGCTTAAGCAAATTTTTGGAAGAAGAGGGAGAGATGGTGAAGAAGAAGAAGAAGATGATGATGATGATGTGGCAAAAATGGGCTCAAGGGGGATCAAATGGCTCTGATACCATGTTGGAACACTGAAAGGAAAGAGTAGAGTTGACACAAAATCAGAATACTTGCTTATAGAATGAAGAAGAAAGAGGTCCTTAAGTAGGCACCTCATACAAGGTCACTGACATCACTGATGACCTCAAAGCTCCACAATCATCTCCTCAATCTGCTCCTAGATTCACTCAATCATCCTATGTGGCTTTTCCACCACCTAACTGTGCTTGTGGGCACCTAACTGTGCCTCTAGCACTCACACATAGAAACATAAGGTGTGCCTGAGGCATACACCTTGAGATATCCCAACAGAAAAGGATCTTTTTTATGAAACTCTGACGAGAATCTCTACAATCATACCATGTTCTTCAATTTAGTACCATGATGAGAGAAATGACAAGTTTGTTTCCTTCGATTGGCTTAAGCTGGTGTCCCTAGCATGGCTCATATATGAGTAGTATCCAACGAGAACAAGGAGTTGAAAAATGCAATCCATTGCACCATGGACTACAATTGTTATGTCTGAATTGAGTGCTAGCTAGCTTAAGATACGAATCATGGAAGCTTAGTAAGCCATGCCAAGCCTTCTGAAAGGGGAAGGGGTCCAATCTGGGCAATCACAGAATCCATCATGTACAGTGCAATGGGACTCACTTACTCTTCCCAGCACCAGCTGCCAATACACACCCTCTGAATTGCCCTTGTAGTGTAAGCACTTGTTGCAGTGTAGATTTTGATAGGACCCCTCCCATGAGCTCCTGCCTTGTGTTTGCTAGTGCAACTTTCAACAAAATGACTGGAATTTTTCTACATCTCAACGGGCACAAGTCTTTGACTATTAGCTTGGTGCTGCATATGCCACCCTGATGAGGAGACTGCCCCAGATTATCTTAAAGAACCTCAATAATGACTGATGTATTTTCTACAAGCTGTAGAGGTAATCTCAAAAATGATTGCAAATATCTTTGCAGAGTCTTTTGTTGCATTGGAAGGAGTTACATTGGATTTTCAAATAGAAGCTAACTTTGCTCAAGCTTTCCCTCTATTGAGCATAGGATGCCGTGGTTTGAAGTCTAACTTTACACATCTTTTTGTTGCATTGGAAGGAGTTACAATTAAAAGCTAATTTTGCTCTAGCTTTCCCTCTCATTGAGCATAGGATGCCGTGGTTTGAAGTCTAACTTTACACCAGAAGTATTCTATGGGCTGGGCTCTAGATGTGACTGTTGTGTGGTGCTGTGGAAAGTAATGTTTTCAAAGCATTTGTTACGTAAGACATTTCAAATGGATTATGGTAGGGCCTTTTCTGCATCGATGCTTGAGAACTAATCAGGTATTTTTGGACAGTGTGTCGATTACGGTCTTCTGGTTTAGAGTTTTATCATCCTTGGGAGAGATGTTCTGAGATTTCCTGATATCCTGTCCTGGAACTTCTCCTTCCTTGAAGCTGATCTTCAAACTGGATGGTTTGACTCATATATCTATCTATCTATCTATCTATCTATCTATGGTTTTAAATTGGTATGCTTGATATTAAAACTGAATGTTTTATTTCTGGTCAATAGTCAATTTCTGTTTTCGAGACTTTCTTGCTTCTTTTTTCCCTGGTCTGACTTCTATGCCACCTTATGCAAACAAAATTCGGTTTGTAGGTTTTGAGAAGATTGTGGAAAGCAGTTGCCGTTCATTGGATCGAGACAGGGATAAAGATATTCTACTGGACGAGGTTATAAAGGTGGGTTGCTTCTTGGTTATAAAGATGCTGGGCGCCACCAACAAGTTTGTTCTCTTTCGCAGCTCTGGTTGTGCTTTCCAACAATGGCTAGCAAGTATCATTTTCTTGGATGGATTTTTATGCATGCAGTTTGCAACATTTGTTGGTAGTAAATTGAATACGGAAAACAAAGTCATAAAGGGTGACCTCATCGAATGCAAAAAAGATGGCAGAACCGGTTTCTTGCCCCATTATGTTGATGACATCAACCAAGGAGGAACAATCTTTCCGGTTCACAAGATTATGGTATGTTAGAAAATCATGAGATCACAGATGCACAACTTTAAAGCTGATTCAATTGTGTAATCATGCTTACATGTCATTCCTCCTCCATTACCACGCTCTGTATGTTAATCTTTTGTATTTTTCAACCTCATGACATGACTCTCTTGCTTTACATTATATCTGTAAATGTTTTGTATAGCAATGCTGAAGTGTGATACTCTTAGTTTGCCTGTTACTACACATGCTACTGCTGAAATTTCTTTCCTTTTCTGTACGTTAGTAGTGACTTTATAAGGCATAGCACTATTTTCAAGGATAGCACTAAGTGGCCTCTTCATGATTTTACTGTGGCAGGGTAATCTGCAAAATATGCTTACTGTGAACCAAGTTGTAGATTGGATAATCCACGGGTTACAACTTCCTCAGTATGCAGAAGCTTTCCGTCTGAACGCAATAAATGGGTTGGACTTTCCTGCTTTGATTGACATGGAAACCATGACCTTGACACAAGAACTTGGTGTGCATAGTGCACTTCACCGGGTAAAACTCACTGGAGCTCTAATAAGACAAATATTTGGGCTAGGTGCGACCCCTGGCCCTCCTCAAGAATTGACATGTGAGGTGGTCAGCTGTAATGCCGTAATAGTGTCATGGAAACCCCCCTTATCAACAGGATATCCTCCATTGCATAAATATATCGTACAGCGCTGTGTCACTGGATCCTCTTCATGTGCATCTTTGACTAATGATACAAAAGAAATATCTTTTGTAGATAGTATTGGGTTACATGTGGCCAGATTGTATTCTTACAGAATTCAGGCATGGGGTGGCCATGGGCCTTCAGAATGGGTGTCGTTGCATGGCTGCAAGGCTTCATATAGTCAGCTTTCAGATCAATGTCACTCAGTGGATCCTGTATCATCTGGGAAAGAATCAACCCTCAGGCAGACAAAGGAAGAGACATCTTCCCCATTCAAAGCTATTGAAGCTTCTACCATTTGTTATCCTTCAGACTCTGGAGTTGGCATTTATGACAGGGAGACTATTTCGATTATACCATGGTTTTGGACTTATTTTTCCAACAGTGGACTTGTTCTATTTGGCCTCCTGTCTAGGAGCAGCTATTTGTTTCGTTTTATGGTAGCTGCCTTCTTTATCTTCAGAGTTAAAGTTATTGGGTGCATTCACCTTAAGATTGTTGAGGCTCAGAGAAGCCAATATTCGTTGCTGAGAAGATTCGCTCATACATTTTATTCAGCTTATGGTTCCTTGAATTGTCTTCTTGCAAAGATGTGTCCCCTGTACATGTGGCTCTCAAAAACCTATTCTTGGCAGAGTAGCAGGTATGGCAATGCTGAAAGAATTACTGCAGCAGATTGCAACATTCAGGAGATGACTGCTGCATTGAACGGACAGCAGTGTATACGTCGCTCTTTTGAATCTGCAACAAGCATGGAGGAAGATGTCAGTCTAGCATCAACTGCAAATAATGATGTTATTGACAAGAACATAAGCTTGCATATGAAGTCTAAGTTGAGTATGAAAAAGCAAGTCATCTTCTCTAGTTCTCTTAATGATATTATAAGGTGTGGCTCTATTTTTTCAAGGCAATTTCTCCAAACAAGTCCTGGTAATTTCTCTACTCGAGGAAGTGTCAGGGATGAAATTGAACCAAATAATTTTGAGTTGGAATCAGGAAATCATGAACAAAGCAGAACAGGCCTGGTCTACCTGCAGCATTCTGCAGAAGGACAGTCTCACTCTTGTAGTCTTCATAATTCAGCCAGAATTAAGAGGAAAAATGACATGCTATACAGCAATGAATTGTATTCTCCAGGAAAGTGCAACAGAAGAACTGGGTCTTCAAGAGGTCTTGATACATTTCATTCTAGCTTGGGGCACTCAAGGCGTTTTTCAGACTTTACATTTGATGCTCGTTGTGTGTCACTTCCATCCAGGTTGAATGGAACCCCTCCAATAACTGGGATGGAGAGTAAATTGTATGTGGAGGATGACAGCAGTAAGAGATTTGCAAGTTCCTTTAGGCAGTTTAATAAAACAGTGGGACAACGTCGATATGCGTAAGTCCTCTTAAACATTTCCATGAATTTTACTGGGCTTTAATGCCTAAAAAAGCCATTTGAGTTTGTGATTAGTCGGGTCTCGGTGATAACATTAAGGTTAATAATTCAATCTAGTGTATTTTTATGGCTAAAATTTGGGGTCTATCTTGTTGATGCATGACTCCAGGTGCAATTTTGGGGAATGCAAATTTCGGTTTGATCGTCTTCTTTCTTTATCAGATTGGAAAATGAGATTTAGTAAACACTATTGCCGTCAGTGCCAACTTGTTTATTGTGTAAAGCATACCCGTATTTCTCCTCATGGCCCCTTTGGACAATGTGGATTAGACAGCAATTGTGTGTGCTTCAACTGCTTTGAAGGCTTCCCATTAGAGAAGAGACAACAACTTGAGAAAGTAAACAAAATTAAATTTCAGCCATTTTCTAGGAACACATATGTATGGGAAAGCAACAAAATAATGGACCGTGGAAATATCAGCTCAGAAGTATCAGAGATGGATATAGATTTTCCTCATAATGGCTCACAGGAAGAGCATGAGAGTATGTCCGTAGCACACCAACAAAGCACAGGAACTTTCCCTTCCAACGTAAATGAATGGAGGTTCAGTGCATCTAGCTACAGTCAGTCATATCCTTTTATGACTATTCATAAGTTTCAAAGCAGGTTCACCTGAACCAATGAAGCAGAAAGATATTGCATCGTAACATAAATACCTTTTCCAACATATGTGACGTCCAAAGTTATTATTATTTCTACCCTTCCCTTTGATGTTCATGCAAGCATCCTTGGCATTCCACCATGTTGACATTTGAATCAAGATATATTCAGTACGTTGGTCACTTTTCTACAAAGGAGCTTGGGATTGACTTTAGTTACTGGCTATTTCCATAATTTCTGCATTGTATGGTAATTTGACGGAGAGACATTTTTTTCCCCTTTTGTAAATCAATAACATTGGTGGAGCGTATGCACATTGCCATTATCATTTGAGCAAGCATTTCCGAGGGAAAAGTTGCATCAGCTTAGCACATTACTGACTCTTAGTCAAATCTTGAGGAGGCTGCAACCACCACGGATGGGTATGAAGATCCTCCAGCCGCTTGTTGTATGAGGTTTGCATTTGTGAAAGACTTCAGTCTTATTTTCTTTCAACTTTTAATACCAGTCATATCATCCTGAGCGATTGGTGATAGCTTACCACATTTCACAGCCTCCACACTCAGTCTGGTTCGGGAGCTAATACTTGCTTCTGTTATAAGATGATTCAATGGTGTCAAAAAATATAATAGAGGCAGTATTTGCAAATAAAGGGTTGTTTATAGATGGTCACCGTTGTTTAGATGGTCACCAGACAGGTTCTGTCCCCCCTCTCTACCCTCTCCACTTGTTGCTCGTGATGGTATGCAAAAAGAAGGGAACTGCACTTTCTTTTGGCATAGTTATTACAAAGCCACCTTCTTTGTCAACAGAGAATGCAAATCTGAAACACTCTGTAGATAGTAACAGCTAGTAAACAAGCTCTCACCTTTTATTGAGTATTTAATGCTGTAACTGCCTGTGCAACCAAGCCTCAAACAACGTACATGCAAAATGCAACGGACAGCATAAAGTTAATCCTTCAGAATCGAAAATTTCGTTTGATAGGCTTGAATTGACTTTGTCAGACCTCATTTTTTTCTACACCCAATTCAATGAAGATAGTGTATTAAAGATGGTACTATAGGTGACTTTGACATGGCACCACTTATCATGCTCTATTTGTCATCCTACCGTTTATGGCTTTAAGAAGAATCTATTTGCGAGCTTAATATCTTAAAGCTGGAGCAGCTATGTGGTTCTTGTTGATATGCTCTAATTCGAAAGTGTTGTATTACAGAAACATTAGCAGATGTATACTTCATAACTCGTATTCAACCTTAAATCCTCTTGATAAAAATCCATTGACAACTAGAAGATTGAATGAGAGGATTAGAGAGGGGTGTAAGGTAAGGTTGAGGGTCATATGGGATGAGACGAGTATGGGATGACATATTTAGCTATGGTTATTGTCTCTGCCTAAGGGAAAGGGTGTAGGGAATGAGGCATGATCTCCTCTTGAAATATTTGCAAATCTACAATGGAGCATGTATGGTTGCAAGGGGTTTGATTCAAGGGTTGCAAGTGCGCTCAATGAAGAAATGGTGTGCGTGATTCTTCTTGGCTTGTATCACTCAAGCAAGGCCACATGGCATCTTTGGCCAATTCTCCATGTAAGAGATTCAAGAGGATTTGGGGAAGCATTGAGTATAAAAGGATGCAAAGGGTACTATAAGAGAAATTTGTTTCCCACTAATGTTGTCATATAGCCAATGGAGCCCCTTGTAGTTACTATGAGTAAGTCTCTCAAAGCTACCATGAGCTTCTAGCAAATAGGTGTTCACCTACTCTTACACTTTGTGTCAAGAAACGAAAGTGCTCATGTCAACTTGAGCGAGGCTTCCTCCATTACAATATTGGAACTAGCCTTTAAATTACATTTCTTATGGAAGTGTTTTCCTTGGTAAAGAAGACCGTTGGTGTAGCTGTATCTTCCATTGACAATGTGTTGTTTTTGACAAATTTCCCCTTGAAATAGGACACTTGTGAGCACTATGAACTCCTCTTCTAAGACTCTACTCAGCATTACATTCAGGTGGTCATACCATACAGTTATTATTTAAAAACATTATACACATTTCATATTCTAAGTACATCCGTTTAGCAACTGACTTGGTTTCATAAGTCACCAATAAATCCCAATTCTGTTTTGCCTATTTAGCAATTATTACATACAAAACTTGTGTACTTTCAGGTTGTAGAAGATGTCTAGTTTGACCTTTGCATCCATTTCAATAATTTTGGCCTTTGTATTTGCTTTCAGACAAAGGCCAAATCAAAATCTAGTTTTAAGACAAATATTTTTGCAAGTGTTATAGAAAAAACTAGGCTATGAAAGGAAACACATTTGTATCCAATGACGGCTTCAAAAAAAGGAACAACTAAAGAATAGTGGTTTTATGTCTTTAATTATGATACAACAATTATCATGACGATGTCCATTTACTAGCATATAGAACCCCCATACATCTTATACCTTTTCAAAGATTCACAAGGGCTTCCCTTAAAGAATCACTTAATATTTGGCACATGAGAACTCAAAAGCATTATAAGTCATCCTATAAAAGTTTTATAAATTTAAACATAAAGAACAATGCCCACAAAATACATGAATTCACGCAAAGGAGAGGAGGAGGAGGAGTCTTTCTTATTTTAAAGAATAGCAAGAGGCTTGTATACATTATATGTCTACAAGAAAGCTTCTATTATGTAAACTACATATAGTACAAGATCATGAAAGAAACTTAGTAAATCCAGTTTCTCAAGAAGTTATAACTGAAGAGAACATGGTACATTGCGTTTTCTTGCAGCATCATATTGTGACACGATGGATTTGAACACAAAGTTGTAAAGATAATTCTTCATCAGCACTATCTCATTCACTTTCTCCTTGCAGAGTATTGTTAAAAACTCTTGTACGCCCCACATATTATTTTGATATTCTTGTTTTCTTGTTGACCCATGTTAGTACATGTGATTCTTGGTTTTCTTAGCCTATGGTTTCTATGGTTAATCTCATATTGGTTCATCATTTGGAATCCATTCCTTTTTCTTATATAATTAGTATAAGATATGTCATTATCCATAATCTATATCCTATCTCTTATCATATTGCTTTAAATGTCATGATGGCTCTTTCACAGATATCATTGCTTACATCTACTACTTTTGCAAACCTGAACCTCATATTCTCACATCCATCATCGGATGTTCAAATTACTGAACCTCATATTCTCACATCCATCATTGGATGTTCGAACTACAACAAAATCATTGACTTGTATATCTACCTCTGCTATGAACTCTCTTTTCTCTGTATCATTCAAAAATTGTATGTGAGATTAGCGATTCAAATTTCATTCCAAAGTCCGGTGTTGGGACATGTTGTTATCACTGTCTGACCAAAAGAAAGTGCTTTTTTTTTGTGAGAAACGAAAGAAAGAGCATTTTGTCTCATTATTTTCTTTTCATATTTCTTTAATATATTCTATCAATTTGTGTGTCTTATGAACTACAACGCATTGCACTTCCACCAATATGTAATATCATCTCCTCTTTGTATGCAATAAAAGGTTACAAACCATCTATTTCACTTTGAGATGTATAAGTGGATTCTTGTACAAAAGCTCATTTTGGACGCATTTATTTGCTTGGAATTGAAGATAAGAGGTTAAGGATCCTGAGGTTTTCATTTTGTATCAAAGTAATTTATATTGCCACTACATTATTGATTCTTTATGCTTTAAGAAGAAAAGAAAAAGTAATATGGATGGCTATGACCTTTCAAAGCATCCCCGCCCTTTTGTAGAAATGATCAAATAAATCTCTTCCACTCATATATTTTTTCTATCTTAGAGCATTATGTACTTTTCTTATAACCACATATTTGCCTCTTATATCTACTTATCAAATCATCTATTATCTCTATATCCCTATATTTTAGCTCCCTTGAGACTCTATTGAAAACCTTCTCAATATCCTCTAATGTATGCCTAACATACAAAAGTCCTACTTTATCTCATTGAAGATTCGACGAGAACCAGCTTCAAATAAAATGATAACATAATATATTCTTATTCTCTTACTAGGAATTATATGCTTGTATTCTCAAAATCGATGATAGATGATCATTACAATTTTCATGTACACTATGAATTGCATGCATAATGGATGTTACAACTTAATTATTATCATGAGGATCAATCCAAAAGTCTACTTAAAACTTAAAGCAATGCATTAACTAGTAATAGTCCACATAAAGGTGTCCACATAAATCATGGCTTAGGAGGAATGACAAAAGACCAAGGCAATGTCAGTATATCTCCATCCATTGCATTTACAATCTGACACATGTACTTATTTGGATCCTTTCAAAATGCATATTTTTCCCTTGCATGTTGAGTAAGTCCATGATGACGTTTGAACTTGCTTTTGTACAATTTCATTTTCATGACTCACAAAGTTTCACAAGGACTAGACATCGTTTTTATAGGGGAGCACTCATAGTTTTTTATTTTTTCAATATTGGCACACTAGCTCAAGAATTGTGCAACATTATGCCTATATCATATGCATATGAGTTCAATGGTCATGAATTTTTGCATGGAGTTTTTTCATTAAACTCCATATACTTATTAATTTTCATAAGTATTGATAAACATATATTGCACGGTGTACATGTACATTTTTCTATTTCAATAATGCAGAGTGCGTAAGTGTGCATCAATACACTTATGTAGTAAATGTATGGGTCCAAAGATCATAAAAATGTACATAGATCATTCTTTGAGAAATATCCATGTATTTCGAAAGTTTCATAAGGATTGTATATTGGTTCAATGGAAATATATGCATATTTTCTCTTTTTCAAGTATGCATCATGGACGTGTCAAGAAATTATGCATCATTTTGCTTATATCATGGGTGTATGATTTGATGGTCACGATGTTCTGCACAAGTGTTTGTTTGGATAAGCTGCAATATACTTGCAAAGTTTCATAAGGTTGAAAAAATATTTCTATGGTGCGACATGAAGACTTTCTCATTCTTTACCATGCATAGTTCATAAGTGCCAAAACAATGTGCAAGGATATGCTCATAATGATAGATGTATGTGTTTAATAGTCACAAATTGTTTTTTGAGAAATTTCCATACACTCACAAAGTTTCAAAAGGATCAAACATAATTTATATATGGGAGGCTATCTAGTCTTTCTTATATTTTCCCATATATTATGTACATCAAGAAATTGTTCATCAATATGTTTCATGTCATAGATGTATGTGTTGAATGGTGTAGAAACTTTGTAAAACCTTTATTTGAGTTAGTGGGCCATGCACATTTTCTCATTTTCAATCATGCATGGTGCATAAGCCCCAAAAACCTTGTTCATTCATATACCATGGGTGCTTGTGTTTGATGGTTATAGAATTTGCATATACATTGTTTTGGGTAACTTCCATAAGGTTTAGACATCATTTGTAAGGTGGGGCATGCACATTTTCTCATTTTCAACGATGCAAGGTGCCTAAGTGCCAAAACATTATTCATCAATATGCTTATATCATAAATGTATGTGTCTGATGGCCACGAAAATTTCCAAGATATTATTTTGAGTAAGGTCTATATACTTGCAAAAGTTCATAAGGTTTGTATAGTGTGATATGCACAATTTTTCATTTCGACGATGCATCATTTAGAAGTACTAAAATGTTATGCATTGATATGATGCATCCTACGGTCGTAGAGCCTTAAATTAATCTTTTTAAAATAATTACTAGATATTCAAAATATTCCATAAGGTTTGGACTCAGTTTGGTATAGAGGCATGCCCATTTTCTCATTTCAACCATGCATGGCTCAATTTGTAAGAAGTTGTGCATTGGTAAGTCTATACGATACATATATGTCTTTTATGATCACAAAAATTTTCATGGACAGATAAATGAAAAAATACCATATAATCATCTCATTATCACAAAGTTTCATAGGGATGAGACATCATCTATGTAATAGGACATGCATATTTTCTCATTTTTTATCATGCATGGTGCATGTGCTAAAAAATTATGCATTAGTATGCTCATACCATAGGTGTATGTGTTTGATAGTCATGAAGATTTGTACATACATTAAGTTCCATATGTTTGCATAATTTCCTAAGGGTTGGACATCATTTTTATGGTGGAGCATCCATACTTCTCATTTTTTGCCATGCATAGTTCATGTATTAACAAATTATTGGCCTCTACATTATAATGGCTTATGTGTATCTATCTGATGGCAATGAAACACTTTAAGATCTTGGCTTGAGGAATGTCTATATAGTCAACAATTTTCTTATGGCTCCGACATAGTTTGTATGGTGGGGCATGCATACTTGGTCTTTTGACCATGCAAAGGTGTAAAAGTGTTAAAATGATGATTATACCATACAATGTATGTCCAATGGTCATACAACTTTAAAAATATCCTTTTATAATTAAGTTTCATATATTCACAAAATTTTATATGGGGCCAACATTATTTGCATATACATTTACTCATTTCCACCATGCATGATGCATAATTGCCCAAACATTGTCCATCAATATGCATATATCATAGTTTTATGTGTTTAATGATCACGAAACTTTGCGCAAACCTTTTTCTCAATAACATTCCTATAATATCTATGTTTCTTGAGGATCATTGCTTTGTATAGTGGAGCATGCATATTTTCTCATTTTTTACCATACACACATGGATTTGTGGCAATATTAAAATGTTAGTTTTAGAACGTTGTATTAAAATGTTTAAAACGTTTTTAAAGTTGCTCTGGGGCATTTTAAAATGCCCTAGTATGGATTTTTATCTAGGACCGACTCCTGTCGGTATCTTGACAGAACACCGACTGGTATTGCATAACACCAACTAGTTTAGGGTACATCGAATGTTGTTTCTCTACATCGACTTATATAATTTGCAACACCGGTCGGTGTTTAGTGACATCGGTCGGTGTTGTTAATGTTATATAAACCTATGCTATGCTCATACTATTCACAAAATCCGAGATTCCTAGAATACTTTATAGTCTTGGGAAAGACAAGAAGCATAAGAAAGAGGATAAACAAAGTTACAAAGAAATTTGTAAGTTTTGTTAGTCCTTCTAAGTTAAAAGAAGTATCTAGTGCCAGTGGTGGGCTCGCTTTTTTTTGGTCGAAATCCACTTGCACTTAGATACTAATCGTAGCATTTACATACTATTAGGTGAAGAGTCAGTTAGTTGCATGTGACATTGTATTTAGATTTGGAAAAATAGATGATTTTTATTTTATTTTATGCATGAAGTATATAAGTTGTAACTTATCTAGATTGTATCTACTCTTTGGAAAGACTTGTCACTTAGGACTAGGTAAAGAATTTGTTAGTTGTAGGACTTGGAATTTTAGTTTAGTTTCATAACTTAAGATTTCATTCTAGATGCATGAAATATAGTAGATAAATACTAGCAAAATTTAGGAATATGGTAGAGTAGACATTAGCACATGAAATGATTTACTTTTGGAATAGTTTATGTTTGTGTATATGATTTTCTTACTTTTAGCATATACCTAAAGAAAAAGTCAATGGGCCGGTTGGAGGTTCGCTTAAGCCGACCTATAACAACTTGTTCGTTGATGAATAATATTATACCACGTGTCAGATGGAGGTTCACTTAGGCCGACCTGGAACATCTCGTATGTGGTTAAATTTCATACTATATATTATTGAAACTCTACAAACTAGTATTTAAGAGTGATGAGGAGATATTTGACTTTGAGCTGGTTGTGGGCTCACTTATGCCAACCGTTTGCATCTTGCTTGATGTCTAGCCAATTGTGGAGCTTGCAATTGCCGGCTCATAGCAACTCACAAAATCATGTCGCATATGTGTGGAAAGATAGTGGTATACATAGGTTCACTATGCTTATGTTTTATAGATTATTAGGTGAAACAAATTAGATATGAATATATTACATACGTTTTAATTTATAGCTTTTATTAGAACTCAAACACCATAGTACATATATACATAGAAAAAAACAATAGTAAGGAAATTTGAGGGTATTAGGTTAACAATTTCTCCTAGCCTAGAAAGTAGTAGTAAAAAAATTTCTCATAGCTTAGAAAGTAGTAGTAAAACTATTTATAAGTACTTATATAAGTAATGCTAGCTACTACACCAGTGTGTGTAAAATACCAACATCTGTCAATAGAGCCTGATGTTGCAGATAATCATGGTGCAGATACATGCTTACGAGAGAGAGAGAGAGAGAGAGAGAGAGAGAGAGAGAGAGAGAGAAGGACGTGGGAAAAGGCAATTTGCCATCCCACTCCTATATCAAGAGGTAGATTACCACGTTCATAATCATCCAATTACGTTGGGAGGGGGCAAGACAATTGGATGATTTCTCTCTCTCGAGGTCTAGCAACCTTGCATTGAGTATTTTAAGTTAGTTTCCCAATTGGCCACATTGATTTTGGACGTAGCACTACAAATGATTCAAGATATTGTTATGTGTCCTAGAACCTAAATGATATGGTAGTATCATTTTGGACGTAGAACTGAAAATGATTCAAGATATTATTATGTGTCCTAGAACCTAAATGATATGTCCCAATTGGCCACATTGATTTTGGATGTAGAACTGCAAATGATTCAAGATATTGTTATGTGTCCTAGAACCTAAATGATATGGTAGTATCCAAAACATGATTGCTATTGTGAATATACATAGAAATTATATAAGTTTTTGTATGTTTCTCTTACAGCCTTTATTGGAAGCATGGCTCTAGAAAAACGAGGAAGAAACCAACAAAGGCTCGTGATTATGTTACGATGTTGCCTAACAAGAAGTGGAAATGCAACTTTTGTCATGAAGAGTACTCAGGCTCCGGCACAAGAATGCAAAAGCACTTCTTGGGTGATAGAAACAAACAGATTGGAAAATGCAAGGGGCCAAGAGTTGAGAGAGGTATAGCCACTCTAGGCGGCCAAATGCCTAAAAGTACGGACAACCAGGTAGATGATATAGTCGCACGTCAATCCCAGCCTCAAGAATGTATGTCTGATGATTTACTCACACCTCCAGCTAGTCAATCTATAGATGTGCCACCTCAAAGTAGTGGTGTGGCCTCGTTCACATAGACGTCAAGCTGCTCTATGAAGTATATGGATAGTTGGCAATGTAGTGACATTTCTCATTCGCAATCGCATGTGCGTCCATAACAAAGATATTTGGAAGAGTCATTTAGACAACAACATATAGAGAAAGTGCAACAAGATGTTTTTGAGGCCATTTGTCGCACTGGTTATCCACTAAGCAAGGTTCAAAACCCACATTGGAAGAGATTGATGGCATCTGTAGCAAAGGAGGGTCTAGGCTTTATGTTGTCCAGTTACAATGTTGTCTGCAACAACTACTTGGATGCATACCATGAGAGGATGAAACTAGAGATGGAGCAAGTAGTATATGATGGTATTGAGGGAACATGATGTACCATTGTTAGTGATGGATGGAAAAATGTCATCAAGAGGCCTCTTATCAATATCATGGTCGTGACATGTAAGAGAGAGGCTTTTCATCAAACCATCAGCACAAGTGGTAATGCCAAGATAGTTGAATACATTGCTAAACAATTGGAGGCTGTAATCCTGGATGTTGGGGAGCATAACATTGTTCAGATAATCACTGACAATGCGAAGAACTGTAGGGAAGCTGGACATTTTATAAATTGGAAATATCCTACCATTTGGACATCACCGTGCTCTTGCCATTTCCTTGACCTTGTGCTTGAGGATTGGTATAAATCAGCGGAGACTTTGTGGTTCAAAGCCACTGTAGATGAAGGACGAAGATTGGTGTTATACTTCCTCAACCATGAGAGATTGTTGGGCATATTCAGAAACTACCAACCTGCAGAACATCCACTAGAGTTTTTGAAACTTGGCGAAACACGTTTCGGAACAAACTATATAATGTTGGACCGTTTGCTCAAGTTACAGGGAGTTGTAACAGAGACATTATTCAGTGTAGAAGCTAGTGAGTGGATAGCTGAGTCAACCTCACAAAACACTCGTACTGAATTCACAGAGATGAAGCAAATTGCTCACACTACTAGCTTTTGGAAGAGAATAGCTGATGTGGCTAATGCAATGAGGCCGATATGTTTGCCATTTGGAAATTAGACATGAAAGGTCCAAGTTTGGGCAATGCTTACATGGTGTGGTGGACTACTAAGAGAGACCTCTTAAAGGAAAATAGAAGATCCACAGGTGACAACATTGGCTACAACGTTGTTCATCGTGCCACTTTGCAAAAGATGTTTCAAAAGCGATGGAATCATGCTCACAATGACCTCCACTATGCTGGTCATATTCTAGATCCCCAATGGTGGGAGTATCATCTTGAAACATTGGAACATGTAATGTAGACTTGGCATAATCTCTTGGGATGATTTTTTAAGGATGGATCTGAATATGCTACTGCTGTCAAGGAATTATCCACTTTTCGAAATAGGGAAGGGTTGTTTGCATATACAAGAATACGAGGCCTTGCAAAGAAGATGCCTACATGCAAATGGTGGGAAGAGTGTGGAGCCTTGACACCTCATTTGCAAACATTGGCATTGAAAGTGCTAGCTCAACCTTGCAGCAATTTGTCGAGTGAACGAAATTGGAGTAATTATAAGTTTGTTCATTCAGTCACAAGAAATCGCTTGAAGACAGAAAAAGCAGAGAAATTGATATATGTTTATGCAACTGGTAGAGTTTTGGATGATGGTAAGGGAGAGAGCAATGATGGATATTTAGCCAAGTGGGTACATTGTGACCTCCCACGTCCATTGCATGATCCTCCCATTGTTGGGCAATTGCAAGTCACAACCGAAGCAAGCTCTAGCGATGAGGACGATGAGGATGAGGAAACTTTGTGATGACTCATGAGCGATCATTTCTAGGCTTGAAATACTATATACACTATTGATCATGCTTACATTCTAACTTATTAAATATTGTGCTAATTTATTGACATCATACCAATTTTGTTAATTAGCATCATTATACCTATTGGAAATTATGCTAAATCATTTTTTTGATTGAGATCCACTTCAATTTTGTTAATTGACATCATATCAATTGGAAATTATGCTAAAGCATTTAGATGGTATTACAATCGTGCTTATGTTCTGTTAAAAATATTGTTCTATTTAAAATTTTATTCATGGATGTCATCAATTTTGTTGATGGATATCATACCAATTGGAAGTAATGCTACAGCATTTAGATGGTATTACTAGGAGATAGACAATGACTATGTATGAAAAGCCCAATCAGTCCAACAAGGAAAGAATCTCAAAAGACTAACAATCATTTAAGGATGGACTATCCATGGCAGAGAACCATTATTGATCTCACACACACAACTTAGAAAACATATGGATCCTCACCCTTGTCAAAATTGACTTGGGTGTTGTAAGCAGTGAGAGCCTACAAACATCGAACCTACGAAGAAAGTCTGACCCAGATAGGAGCAGAGGACCAATTGCAGCGGCAACCAAGTGCAATTGCCCATTACTCTGCTATTGCCGTCCCCCACTTAGGAAAGCTGTGAACATCAAGTACAAGAGGCTATTCACTGTGCTAAATGATACTTCAATAGAAATCGACGATCAAAAAGATCCAAGTAGGGAATGGATCGCTAATCACTCGAGGGACATCTCTGTCAAAGGCAACCCCACGAAGGAGGACATGACACCATCCAACACCTCTGAAGCCTCCTGATTGGTCTCAAGATTTTTATGTAAATCTAAGTGTATCTTTGCATTTAGTTCATGCTATATTGCTACAAAAAGGAGAGGCAGGTAGAATGCAACCCATCTATTATGCCAGCCGATAACTTATAGAGGTGGAAATAAGGTATGAAGAAATGGAGTAGAAAGCCCTCTCTTTGGTGTTTTCATTCAGAAAGTTTCGCTCCTATTTATTACCTCGGCCATTTTTCTTGCTTACCTCTCAGTCTGTATTAGCATAGTTAGTTCGCAAGCCAAATCCTGGGGGGGGATTTGCACAATGGTTGTCAAAGCTTCAAGAGTTCTCTTTCTCTTTTGTCACTGAAAATACCACTAGGTCCACTATGGCAGATTTGCTCACAGGACCGCAGGATCTAAGAGAAGAAAAGCAATATAAGGAGGACATTAATGATGAAAGGGAGACACCACCAACAGCTTTTGTCTTGTATTTTGATGGGGCTTTTAGTCCTTCACACCAACAAGGAGCCGGGGGTATAGTCTTGATGAATTCTGAAGGTCAAGAGGTGTGGGCAAGACAATAAGAGCTTCTAGGTATCACAACTAACAATGCAGCTGAGTATAATGCATTGATTCTTGGTTTGGAGGATTGTCTTCATAGTCAAGTTAAAGAATTGGAAGTAAGAGCATATTCTCAGCTTGTTATAAAGCAAATGCAAGGGCATTACAAGACAAGAAGTCCTCATTTGAAGGAGCTTAATCAAAAGGCTATGGCACTATGTGGTCACTTTTATTTTTGCAAGTTTGTTCATATAAACAAAAAAGAAAATCAAAGGGCAGATGAATTGGCTACTCAAGCCATTGTAGTACAAGATCGGGGGGTGGTTTCTTTGGCAGACACTAGATGGCCAAAACTGCAAGATGTTCAGCAATATGTGAAAGAAGGCATGTTTCCTCGAGTTAACTGCACAACAGAAGTAGAGATTGGTTACTTTTGGCCACGCCTCCATAAGGATGTATATGAATGTCACTAATGGAACCTATCAGCTTGAGGATGTTGACGGCATGGTGATACCCAGATGCACCAATGAGTATCGCCTTAAATTCTTCTATGCTCAACCACCTTGAGGCCCAGTAGACCCTCTCTATCACTAGGGAGGATCTGTTGGGGGGGGAAAGATGTGACACCAAAAATTGATATTTCTTATTTGGCATTGGTATTGTTTTTCTCTATGTTTGATAAGAGTTTGAGTATTAGGTGATAGCCTAGCGGCTCTCACTTATTTCTATTTTCTAAGATATTGTATGGGATTGAGAGGATGAGTGGAATGGATCATTGTAAATACCATGTGTATGATTGATAAATACCTTGGTATGGGGTGAGAGTTATTTGTCTATGGGATATTATGGGGTTTTTAGAAAATAGGAAGAGTGAGTCATATAAAGAGGTGGGCTCATGTCCATGTGTTCCAATAATATAAGAGAGGCCACATGCCAAGCATGTGGAAGGCATGTGGAGGAGTCTGGAGTCAAGAGGAATCCTTCTAGAATTCCTATGTGGAATAAGGAGGATGTGGACATATGGAAAAGAGAGGGTCCCTATGGGCTCCATGTGGGGAGACTTGAGCATCTTTTGATGGGACACTATGAAGAGAGTGGGAGAGAAGAAAGGAGTCTCACTTGCAGCTTTCTCACATACACAAGGGGGGAATATACACAAAGGTGGAGGCTAAAAACAATTTTCCTCTTCTTAGTTGTGAAAGCCAAAAGAACTCTAAGTACAAAAGAATAGGTGAACCCTATATGTGGGTCTCAAACCAAACTCAGCTAACTAAGGTGGCATACTAACTGAGCCACTAACTAGAGTACATAAAGATTGTTGTCATCTAGTTATTATTCATGGGCGGTGTACCAACTGCATCTGTAGCTAACAAGTCGATGACATAAATGCACAACGGTCACCTTGGCATATCACGAGGGGAGCTTGATGACATAAATGCACAACGGTCACCTTAACAAGTCGATGACATAAATGCACAACGGTCACCTTGGCATATCACGAGGGGAGCTTGATATCTCAACACTCCCCCTCGAGCTCAATGCCAATTCCTGCACACCAAGCAAGTCTCTGAACTTGCATAGCTTCTCTATGCCCAATGCCTTCGTGAATATGTCAGCTACCTGATCCTCTGTGTTGACATAAACTAGATTAATAAAACCTACTAGAACTTTCTCCTACACATAGTGATAATGCACCTTAATGTTCTTTATTCTAGCATGATAGACTAGGTTATTTGCCAAGTGTATACTGCTCATGTTGTCACAATAAATGACAACTGGCCCACATCTGTAGACTGATGCATATCATAAAGTAGCTTATGCAACTAAGCTACCTCACATGCAGCCATTGTTGCACCCCTGTATTTAGCCTCTATGCTCGACAAGGCAACTGTAGGTTGTTTCTTGCTACTCCAAGTGATTTCAGCACTCTCAAAAGAGAATACATATCCACTGGTAGATTGTCTATCAGAAATACTACTAGCCCAATCAACATCAATGTATCCATGCAACTGTATTTGAACCCCAGTCTCATAAAATAGTCCATACTACAATGTGGACTTGACATAACTCAATGTGCGTCTAGCCACATCCAAATGCGGTTTCCTTGGAGCCTGCATAAACTGACTTACCAAACCAACAACATAGCTCAAATCTGGCCTGGTAATAGTCATATAAATCAAAATTCCTACTATGCATCTGTACATAGTAGGGTCTTCCAGAAGCTCACTTGCATCTGCACGCAACTCACATTCTGCTCCAAAGGAACTGAAATAGGCTTACAGACTGTCATTCCATATTTGGACAGCATGTCTAATCCATACTGCCTTTGTAAGAGCCATATCCCACTTGTGGATGTAATCACCTCAATGCCCAAGAAGTAACACAGCTCTCCTAAATCCTTTATCTCAAACTTCTACTTCAATAGCATTTTCACATGAAAAATATCTTCATCACTATCACCTGTGATGATCAAATCATCAACATAAATGACAAGCAGCATAATACCTTTCTCTATTTTTCTCACATAAAGTGAGAAATCTACCTTGGAAATATGAAAGCCAATAGTGACAAGATACTGTCCTATCTTGTCAGACCATGCTCTGGGTGCTTGCTTCAAGCCATACAAGGCTTTCTTCAACCTGCAAACAAACTCAGGATGAACACCAAGAACATAACCTGGTGGCTGCTCCATATAGACCTCTTCTTGCAAATCACCATGCAAGAAAGCATTCTTTACATCCATCTGATGTAAAGACCATCCCTTTGATGTAGCCATAGTAATGACTACTCTTATGGTTGCCATCCTTGCAACTAGACTGAATGTTTCTTCATAATCAATTCCATATGTCTGTGCATATCCCTTGGAGATCCCTTGACAACTAATCTTGCCTTGTATCTATTCACAGAATCATTTGCATTGTGCTTCACCTTATAAACCCACTTGCAGCCAATTGCATTCTTGTCTTTAGGCAAAGGCACCAATTCCCATGTAGCATTTGCTTCCAAGGCATCCATTTCTTCATCCATGGCTTTCTCCCATTTTTCTTTTCCCATGGCTTGCTCAAAAGAAGTGGGTTTTGGTTCATGTATCACTGTGACCATATAGGCATAGTGAATGGTTGTAAATCCATCATATTTCAGCCTATCCACAGGATACGTAGCTCTAGTAGACTTGTGCAAAATAGGCTCACTACCCAGTGCTCTCAAAACATCCCTTGTCTTCCTTACTCCAGGTGTAACAATAGAAGGAATACCCAACTCATCATCAAGGCTCTGTTTTGAGCCACTGGATTCACCATCCACATAAGAGTGACCTGCATTCACATCAACCATGGGCTGATCTACTTTCTCTTTTCCTTTTTGTGATACTTGCATACCACTATCTACATTGCTGTGAGGAGATCCTCCTGATCTCAATCTACCTATCCATGGTGAAAGTGACCTTTATTTTTCATATCCTCAACAAAGCATCCATGAGGATTAAATCTGACCTACAAGCCCTGCTCAACCATTTGACCAATAGAAACTAGGTTCTTGCTGATATTCGGGACATGAAATACATCAGACAGGTATTTATTTTTTCCATCCTGCATAGACAAAGAAATTTTACCAATCTGCACACAATAGGATTTGCAGTATCATCACCAGTCTCCACAAATCTTGGTCTTTCCATTTTCCTTGCATCTTGCATCCATTCCGCATGACGTGTCATGTGGTTTGACACACCTGAGTCAACATACCGCACCATTTCTTTCTACTGCACTTGTCATAAAATTGGTCATGTACAGATGCTCATTTTTGTCATCACCCTGTCTACTAGAGGATGCATAATTGCCTTGTTGCAATTTTCCAATCATGATGTCATTCTACTTTTTATAGCAGTCTTTAACCATATGACCCATTTTACCATAGTAGTAGCATTCAACATTGTTGTTTGCATTTTGGCCTCTCTACCATCCACAATGACCTCTTTGGCTCCCCTTGCCTGTAAAGTTACCATGTCCTCCTCCATAGGACTGGTTTTCTTGAATTTGCTGCATATTCTGATTTCTGCCACAGCCTCCAAATCGGCTTGCTCTACCTCTGCCTCTACCTCACGAGGAACTTCAAAAGAAGACAGCTTCTTTTGAAGTTCCTCGTGAAGAAGATGCAGCACCATTTCTCTGCTCTTTAGAAATTAGAAGAGCAATCAACTCCTCAAAATTAGGAAAATTCTCACGGATGGCAATGGATGTCCAGAATTGTGCATAATCCTTTCCTAGACCACTAGGTCACATCAACTAAATCATCATCTTCCACTAGTGACCCAATACAAACAAGTGCATCTGCAATCTTCTTCACCTTCATGTGGTAGTCATTGATGCTCATATTTTCTCTCTACACATTATGCAACTCCTGCTTGAGCTACATTTTCCTGGCTTGCATATTTGTGCTCTACATTTTTGTCAAAGTATCTCATGCCTCCTTTGGCGTGCTTGCATCCTGAATATGCACAATCATAGAATCTGAAATACTAATAGATAGCTCGTACATAACTTTTCTGACTCTCTCATGCTAGCCTTTAAATGCATGCAACTCCTATTGATTGGGAACATTAGTAATAACTGGTTCTTGTTCAACTCCAGTAATGAACTCCCAATAGCCTTTTCCCTTAAGGAAATTTGTCATTCTAAACTTCCATGCTTGGAAGTTGTTCTTGTCAAGACTTTCAGTGACAATCTATGAAAGAGCATTAGACACCATTACAAAACATTGCAAAATATTCTATCATTGCAAAAAAACACAACTTTTGCCTCACAAGGGAAAATCTGCAAAAATGATGAGAGTGGTATTTGACCACACAGTCACTTCCTAGTGACGATTATGCATCAACAGGTAATAAGAATGATTTTGTCACTCCAATATCTCTGCGCACAGGCATACCATGTAATTTCTACGATAACTTTTCATGGACTTGTAGAACAGTGGTCGCATAGCAAAAATAGGGCACTTTCTTGAGTGCCTATGAAAAACTTCTGCCACCAAAACGGGCCCCGAAAACGGGCCCCGAAATGGCCTCGAATCAAAAAAATAATTTCATGAAGGGCTTTGCCTTGTTCGTAGCATATACTGCCCTCTCACCATACCACGAAGGGCGTCCCAATCTGAGACAATGCACTCTTGCACTTTTTGGCTGTGCTACCTATAGAGATTTGCTCCCAAACTCAAAAAAAAAGGAAAGCAACACTGATACTCTTACTAGGACACTGCGAACTTGGTTTGCTTTCTTGAGCTCCTTACCATGAACCGAGATTTGATACCATGTGAAGAGAGTGGGAGAGAAGGAAGGAGTCTCACTTGCAGCTTTCTCACATACACAATGGGGGAATATACACAAAGGTGGAGGCTGAAAAATAGTTTTCCTCTTCTTAATTGTGAAAGCCAAAAGAACTCTAAGTACAAAAGAATAGGTGAACCCTATATGTGGGTCTCAAACCAAACTCAGCTAACTAAGGTGGCATACTAACTAAGCCACTAACTAGAGTACATAAAGATAGCTGTCATCCAGCTATTATTCATGGGCGGTGTACCAACTGCATCTACAGCTAACAAGTCGATGACATAAATGCACAACGGCCACCCTGGCATATCACGAGTAGAGCTCGATATCTCAATAGACACATGGCAAGAGTAGCCAAAAAGGACATGGATGGTGACATACGGTCTTATGTGATTGATGGGGAAAGGAATCTACAGGCAGCAATTGTAAATGGGTGAAGGAGGGTGACAAAATCTCTATAAAAGGAGCCCTCCTCTCCCTTGTTCATCATCTCTTCCCCCCATTAGGCTTCATGTTGCTATAGCTCTAGTCTTCTCAAGCCTCTTCCATGAGCCTCCTCTCTCTCTTGCAGATATTCTCTTATGTAGACTCTTGAGTCCATCTCTCTCTAGTTCATTCTCTCTCTATGAGTAGTCTTGGAGCTTTCGCTCCCTCTTGTATGTATGAAACCTCTTTTTCCTTATGTTTGTAGTATTTTTAGTTGCATTGGAGTGGAGTATCGCTCTATTGACAATGAAGATCACTTCATATTCCCTCTCTTGAGTCTCTCTTCCCTTTTCCCTCTTCCAAAGTGCACAAAAGTGTTGTCTATTCGGCCGTTCATTGTGCATACACAGTTTATCTATTTTCCAAGCCACAAAGGGAGCTCTTCCTTCCCTCCTAGGCAACCTCTATGGGACTTGGATCATTGATGAAGTCTAAGCATGGAGGTAGTATTCTCCCAAGTCGGCACCAGTAGAAGGAGTAGAACACCTATTTCATTAATTTTGGACTAGTGCACTGTCCAAATTCATTTTGTGAGATAATTTTGGATAAAGCATTTAAAAAACAGAGGCTCTTATAAAATAAAACTTTGAGTCAAAAAGTAAGATTTTAAAAAATCAAATTAGAAAAAATGACGTGACATGTTATTAAAACTAGAGTACATTAAAAAAAGAGGACATCACATTGTTGAAAGAGACAAAAAGTAAGATTTTAAAAAATCAAATTAGAAAAAATGGCGTGACATGTTATTAAAACTAGAGTACATTTAAAAAAAAGCATGACACATTTGTACAAGAAGTAGATCATATAACTCAAAGCCATATGGTGTTAAAAAACACCTTCCATTAGCTCAGCCTAGAAGATCTCATCTTTGTCTCTCTTGTCTATTACAACTTTACATTAGAGACTTTGTGGAACTGTAATTTCATTTCTTATCTATTACAGTTACTTTAGAAAACACATAAGTCTTTATGGAATTAAATTTCCATCACTTGACTATTAAGTCATTAGAGAGAGCATATATCCTCGAAAGTGCCTACTATGGCATTGGCTTCATGAAAACAAGTAGACTTTAAACTTGCAGGCCATGCGCAACGAGGGTTGGCATTGCAAATCTCCTCAGACTCTACTCACAACCTGCTTCGAATCTTCCGCCGACTTGTAAGCATTCAACAACTCTTCGTTTCTCTCTTGGCTTTCCTCATCTTCACCATTTTTTTCAATACAGCTTCTAGCCACCGCCATATCCTGTACAAAAATTTAACTCGTTAGCATAAGAAGTACGTGATTAAAAGAAGCAAAAAAGAAAGCTAGGGATATTCACCTCTTTTGCTGAGTTCAAATCAAGCAGCCATGTGCGTAACATATCCTTCTCGAATGATTTTCCCTTCATTGGTCCATACAAAAGGGATCTAAGATAGAATTTGAGTTCAGTAAATGAAGTCGGGTAGAAACTAGTCATTGTCTTAGAGGGAAAGTGGGAGAAGGAGAGTGAGGGAGCAATAGCGAGGGATGCACAGTGAGCTACCCCTCCTTCAAGAGTGATAGAAAGTGAGGAAAGTTGTAAAGTGAAAGACGAATACAAGTTAATCAGAAGAACTAGGATGTAAGAAATAAGAGAGTGTCTATGAAAGGACTAGGATGGAAGAATACAAGTGCACTAAGACATGATGTGTTCGCTATGATAAGGATAAGGGTTGGAATAAAGTGAGAGAAGCATTGGGAATGCTCTACTTTAAGTGAGTGGAGATTGTCCAACTGAATAAAATTTTGAAGAGCATTGGGAATGTTGTACTTTAAGTGAGTGGAGCATTGGGAATTGATACTTCGGAGTGAAATATATTACAAATATTACATCATCACATATTCATATCAAAATTCTCATTACACAAGGTTATATTTCCAAATAATCACATCATCACACATTCATATCATAAAATTATGTGCATGAAATAAATATATAAATATCATGACTAAATGCCACTTAAGTAATAAGTCACAAATTGGTGTATAATCAACAAAAACTACATCATGATTCATACATTGCAACAAATAAATGTCAATTATAATATTCATGGAATAAACAACATCATGAGAATATGCTCCTCATGCATATATACAAATACAACAGCATACATGCATCACAACTCTTCTAATGCTTCTAGTGGAGACTGTGGCAACTCTTCTAATGCTTCCAATGGAGGCTGTGGTGCTCTAGATGTACACTCAGTCTCTACTTCTTCTGTAGTATGTAGTGCTTTCGAAGTAGACTCAATATCCTCTTCCTTAAATGCAAGCGGAGGCTGTGGCAACTCTTCTAATGCTTCCAATGGAGGCTGTCGTGCTGTAGGTGTACATTGAGTCTCTATTTCTTTTGTAGTGTGCAGTTCTTTCATAGTAGACTCAGTCTCCTCTTCCTTAAATGCAAGCTATGATATTGCTTCAGTTGCACATTGTATTCTAATGGCAGCAATTAGGTCTCGAATGATTTCAGCCCTAAACAATTGTATATCCTTCTCTAAATATTTGAGCTCCAAAGAGTCTTCCGATGAGACCAGTGGCTTAAGTGAGAAAATTTCTTTGAAAATCAACATGCAGTTATAGGCAACTCTCCACCCACAACTATGCCCATCTTCGTGCTCTACTACTAAATGCTTTTGGAAGTCTAGCGAGTCTTTGTACTGTCTTGTTGCTCTGATAGCAGATACCAACTTCTCAATCGACCTGCTCATCATGACATATTAAAAAAACTTAGTGTGTATATTACATAAGGTACATAATATAGAAGTAACAACAAATTAATAGAATACTTACATTTGCACTAAGCCATGAAAGCCTGCAATCGAGTTGACAAACCAACAATAGTTGTCTTCAAGTTCCCAAACCACCAGACTCCAATGTTCCCTACACGAATAATTAAGAACCATTATTATTTAACACAATGTTGCTAGTATGAGATGAAAATAAAGGTTGCCATGATACTTACATCTCATGATATGCCATAAATAGGACTTGCACAACATGTAAATGTAAAGGCTATAACCATTTACAAACATCGGCTATTGTCTTTCTACTATCGCTAACTATAGGAGAAAGAAGGGAATCCAACATATACACATGGTTTTGTACGGCTCTACAAAATTGTGAGATAACTATACTGCACCAACAAATAAATGAATATTAGCTTATTAGATTTAATCAAAATATTGAATTATCAAGCCGAGAAAAAGTTTGTATCCAACCTGAGAATGGCCATCATAATGTTGTTATTGACCTCATTTGAAGCTCTAGAGAGGATTGAAATCTCCTCTCCCCCAAATTCAAGATACTGAGGTCTATGTTGAATCATAACCCTAACATTAAAAGAGCTTCCCAATTCTTCCAATGAGGCCATGTTTGTAGAGTTGAGGTCTTCTATCCCTTTTGACTCTTTGATGACATTCATTTCCTCGTTCATTTCGCACTCCTCTGAGCCATTATCTATTTGCCTTGTGGGAGGGTCCATAATGTTGCCCTTAATGATTGCTCGAATGGTACATGTTATAAATGCATAGAGATGCAAATCCATATATGTTGACAGTGTGGTGTCATTTTGTATCTCAAAAATTTGACCAAGTATCAAAAAGCAATTGTAGCCCACCCTCCATCCACAATTATAGATGTGGCTATCCTCTTGATGTGATACCTGACATGTTATATACTCTATTTGTTGTGCCAAGTCACATTGCTGCATTACTGTGTCGATAGCACCTACTAACTTTCGAGCCGATCTGCACATCAAGACATATAACAACAGTGAATATGTGCATTGCATATCAATCTACATGTCAAGAAGTGACAACAAGTGTAGTCTATACTTACTCTAACATAGTGCCATGGACAGATATCATTGAGTTGGCAAAGAAGCACTTCTTAGCAAACATGTCCACAACCACCAAACTCTAATGTGAGCTACATTATCAATAAAGAATAATTGCTGTGTTTGAGACAATTCTAGCAATGCAATAGAAAAAACAAGTAGGGTTTGATGCTTACTTCTCATAATATGCTGTAAAGATAACTCGTGCCTCATTCATAGGAATGTGCTTCAACCACTTGCAAACATCCTCTATGGTTTCTTCTTTCTTGCTAAGCACTTCCGAAATAAGAGGATCGAGCATATATGAAACGCTTTGTATATTTTGAGGAAAATTTGCTATAACATTATTATATTTAAAAAAAAAGTATTAGCTTCTTGGGTTTAATCAAAATAAGCAAAGTATAAAGCCAAGGAAAAGGCTGCATCAAACCTGAGGATGGTTGTAATGACTTTGACATTAACCTCTTTCTTGGGATTTAAGAGGATTAAAATCTCTTCTTCACCAAATTCAAAAAAATGAGGTGGTTGTCAAATTAACATAGTGGTGAATGAACTTTCAATCTGCTGCAATAGAGTCATATTTTCATGACTCATGTTATTGAGAGAGTAGTCTACATCGTATTCTTCTTCACTTGCTATGTCTTCTACATCCTCCTTCTGCTATAAAAATATAAAAAAGTTATGAGATGTACACATCCCAAATAAAGGCTTAAACAAGCATAGAAATATAAAGATAAGATTTCATACATGCTGCAATGTAGTCATATTTTTAGGTTGTTCCCCAACATTAATAATGGTTTTTTCATTAGATTGCATAGAAGTATACAAATAAGGTTTCATACATGCTTTCATTAGAGTGAGTCTCTCCTCCTCTTAGAGCAAAAATTTAAAAAGTAAGGTTTCATACATGCTTTGATTAGAGTGAGTCTCTCCTCCTCTTGGAGGAAAATTTTAAAAAGTTATGAGATTTACACATCCCAAATAAAAATAAAGATTTAAATAATCATAGAAGTATAAAGATAGCATGCTTTCATTAGACTCAGTCTCTTCTCCTCTTAGAGGAAAATATAAAAAAGTTATAAGATTTACACATCCCAATTAAAGGCTTGAACAAGCATACAAGTATAAAGATAAGGTTTTATACATGCTGCAATGTAATCATATTTTCAAGTTGTTTCCCAATGGTAGCAATTAGATGCTAAATACTCTCAGCCTAAAACACTAGTAGATCGGCTTTTGTATATGATTCCATTTTGATTGGTAACTCCAAATCAAAAATCTCTTTAAGAAACAACATGCAATTGTAGGCAACTCTCCACCCACAGCTGTGCCCATCTTTTTCCTCCACTGGTAGACATCGTTTGAATTCTACTTGGTCTTGTTGCTCTATGGTTGTTCTGATAGCAGATACTAGCCGATATGTAGCACTGTCCATCATGACATATTAAATATATTAATATGTCATGATCATAAGATACAAAATAAGAAAGTAACAATAATATTAAGAGAATAATTACCTTGGGGAGTTGGCATGATAGCCTTCCATTGAATTCACAAACCACAAATGGTTGACTTCAAGGTCCCAAGTGATCAGACTCTAATGTGAGCTACACGACCAGATTAAAAATGATTATTGTTTTACAAAAACTTGCCAAAGAAATAGTAAAAATAATGTTGGAGTTGATACTTACTCCTCATGATAAGGCATAAAGATGACTCGCACCCCATCTAAATTCAAAGGGCTTAATGAAGTACAAACATCTTCTATAGTCTTTTGAGGAGAGCTAAGAATAGAAGAAAGGAGAGTATCGAGCATGTAGACACGATTCTGCATTGCACTAGGAAGCTGAGAAATAACTACACTGCACCAAGAAATAAACAAATGTTAGCTCATAGAATTGATTTGCATTCTGCACTAGGAAACTCAGATATAACTACACTGTAAACAAATAAACAAATGTTAGCTCATTGAAGTAGCAACAAATAAACAAACGTTACCTGAGAATGGCCAGGATAACATTGTCATTAACCTCTTTTAAAGGATTGGAGAGGATTGAAACCTCCTCTCTACCAAAGCTCAAATGCTTAGGTTCTCGTTTCAAAACGATCCTAACTTCAAATGAGCTTTCCATTTTATCCAATGCAGCTAAATTTGTAGAATGGGTCTCTATCATAGCTTGTATTCTATGTTTGCAGTCATTCTGCTTTTCCATGGTGTCTTTAAAGCTCTTGTGCTCATGGGATTCTTCAATCAAATTTAGAGGTGGTTGCATTGCTGAAGTAGAAGGGAGTGCCTCCATATTAACTTCATCCATTTCTTCTCCCTCTATTGCCTGTAAACAAAGATGAGAGATTAGATTCATTATCTTTAAATTTAAATCTTATTTAAAAAATTGTATTTAGTTGAGAAATAGAGAGTTCATACCGTTAAGTATTGTCATAGTGGCCTTTTTACATAACCCTGCGAGCCATAATTATCAAAGAAGGCATCATCATCTTTCTCTTCATCCACCAACCTCTCTTTGAACGGGTCATGTAAGTCCATCTTTTCATCATCATCAACTGGGAAATTATGATCTTCAAGTTCATCATCCATGTCATCAGTCTCCTTGTGCTCTACCTCTTTTTCATAGCCTGTGGTTAGATCTACTTGAAGCTGAAAATAAGGCATGAAATGCTTGTTTTCAATAATATTTGTGGAGTTGCCTTTTCTGAGGAGATCCTCAAATAAATATCCCATCCTGCACAAGGTGACCTCCCAACCTACCGGTAACAAATTCTCCATCATGGTAAGCAAGAGACTCCCACTTTTTGCAGAACTTCCATAGTTGTTTTTTTGATAATGTATGGACCTGGGAATATCTTGCTCTTCTAGCATCAATCTCAAATTATTTGAATTCCCTCTTATGTTCTTTTGTAAGGAGTGATCAGGGTTGGGACTCCGCATACACAAGAAGAATGATTCAAGAGACTGAATCGCTATGCCACATTCTCTCTTGCCTCTCTTTGCTGCATAAACACCACTATAGATCTTCAAATCTAATGAATATGCTCGCTCTAGAGTAACCTGCATGGCTTCTTTGTCTTTTTTATCAACAAAAATGACAATGTTGCAAATTTCCACTTTGCTAATGGTGGTATATACTATTCTATCAATGAAGTTATGGATATCATCGCTAGAAACTTCATTGATGAAAAATAGTTATGGCTTGTCCCATGTTGACTCATTCTTGATGAAGTCATCTTCTGAAACTCCCCTGAAGTTCACAAGCTTTCCAAACTCTGCCATAACCTCTACATTGAATTGAAAGCTTTGGTACATATCTGTCGGCATCCTTATCTCGCTGATTAATCTTTCCACATATGCAACCACCTGTTGTGGGATTTCTTCTCATGTTAGAGATTACTATTTCTGACCCATCTTCATCCTTTGCCCATAGCTTTACCTTGGGTGTTGACAAAGAAGCTATATGCTTGACCACATTATAGTCAATGCTACAATGACTAAGTGGAATTTGTTTCTCTAACAACAAATACTTAATGGCACTATGCACTGCATCACGCCTCACTTGTACATTGATGCATTCTTCCATGCAGTGGTAGAAGTCTTTCTTTCCAAAAAACCATTCTTTCTTTAAAAGCTTTTGTGCTACCATGATGCATACTTGTCAGGTAAGTACTTTATAGGCCTCCACATCCTTGCCATCAACTCCTTCTTATCCATTACCTTTGACTTTTCGGAGACAAACAAAGGAGCTTCATAGGTCAACTCTCCACGCTCACAAGCAATGCACGCTTCAAGCATCTCATTGAACACTTCAACAGGATGAAGTATGATAGAAGTGTACTCGGCATATCTGTCTCTCACCACCTTGAGGCTTGTCATATTTTCTTTTCGCTCTTGAGTTCCCCTAGGCACAACTGCACTCAAAGAAGTATAGAAGTTTGTGAGTGTGTCGGTGTCTGCTTTTGTGACCTTTCGTTTCAAATCAGGATTTGGAGAACCAAATGTTGTCCATATAACCCTTGCCTTCTGTAAGACCTCTGATGTTGAGGATATCTTACGCTTTCCATGGACATAATGATTAAGTCTTTCAGACTCAATCAAATACTTGATCTCATGCTTGAATATACAAATTGTTGCAAGATAATAATGGAATGAACTTATCTTTGCAAATTGTTCTGAAGTGAGTCTTTTGACTCCTTTGCTTCTTTTGTGATCTAATTACAAGCATAAGCCCAATGTTGACCATCAATGGGTTGGAATCTGCAATGAAGGAGGAATTCCTTCTTTGCTTCCTTTAACATATTCTCACCTTGTGCCTCTTTGCCTTGTTCATGTGGAATATTTTTAAGAGTGTCTTTAAAGAATCAACTGAAGGTTTCCTCAAAATGTGTAGTCCCTGTAAATGTTATTTAATCCAAAAAGCTATTTTTGATTGGACAAAACATTATTGGGCGCAGGACCACGTTACTTGCCATAGGTTTCTTTCCATCTCTTAAAGCCTCATATATTCGCAGTGCATAGGATATATCAAAGCTTCAGCCATAAGTAAAGATAGTTGCAGCTTCCACATCTTTGGCATTCACAAACCACGTCCTTTGACCCCAGATATATCCCACATCATCATCTGTTACTACTTCATTGAGATGCAGATTAAGATTTTTGATTGATGTGAGTTCATCCTGATCATCTTCAACCTCAGGTTCTGAGTCTTCTTCATCTTTCTCTTCTTTTAATTGTTTTTCATCCACATGATCTTTGTCTACAGTGCGACGATGCCTTTTTTTACTGCTTGGAACTGTGGCTCTTGCAGTACTAGCCTTTTGCATTTCACGTCGTGGTTTGCTTGCAAGAGGTTCTAGCATAACTGTAGTGCATCGACCTTCACCTTCTTTAATTTTTTTAAATTCATGTGCACTCAAGGCTTGTGTTTCATCATCCTTAGTGACATCCACCATTTCTTGCTCTAGAAGTTTGCGCTCATGTTCTACATGTTTGTGACAGTGTGCATGTTCTTCTTGCCTCTACATCGAAGTCTATGCTTGATCTCCTTCATGTGAAGATCCTTGAATCTGAGGAGCATATTGTGCATCCTGAAAGTACTCAAACATTAGCTTTGCATGCATCCTTTTTGCCACCACACTAGGAAATTGCTCCCAAGTATATGCAAGAGCCTCCAATGCACTTTGCAGCTCTAGAAACTTTGATGGTTGAGGAGGAGGCATCACAAAGTTCTTTGAGTCTCTCCTTAACACAACAAAATGAATACCATTAACTTCAAGATCTAAACTCTTTGTGAAAATATCCATAAAAGTCTCTTTTGGCTCTATCATTATGCCTACTACAAGGCTTGAAGTCATATCTTTTTTGAAGAATGTAGCATCCCATGGATCTTCAACATCATTGAACTCCCTTTTTGATATAAGTAGAAAGAGTTTCTTTTCCTTTTGATGAAGAAACCAAGCTCCTCTGACCATGTGATATCGAGTCCACCTACCAAAGCCGTTGGGGCTATATTCCTTTCCTTTCAAATTCAAAGTGACATCAGAGACCCATGCTCTAATCTCAGAGTCATTTAGGATAGCCCCCACATTAGTTGATTGCTCCATAATCCTACAAGAAAAGATAATGAAGAATTTAGATACATACAAGTAAAGTACAATATACAACGCTTGATACAATAAATGTGGGAAATAGCCCAAAAGGCTTTACAAGGCTTCATATGGCAATAAATGTGACCAATAGTGGAGAGGGCTTTGCAAATTATTTTATAGCAATAAATGTGGGAAATAGCCTAGAAGGCTTTACGTGGCTTAAATATTTGTACAAATGTAAGAAAATTAGCCAATAAAGCTTTACAATGAAATAAAATGTCCTCTAGTGATAAGCTTCAATCTTCGTGAAGACATGTAATCTGTCCATCCACATTGATTTGCCCTCTAGTGATAAAGCTTCAATCTTTGTGATGACATGTAATCTGTCCACCCATTGATATTTGTGCACTGATACCCAACCGATGCAATCTACCCACTAAAAACTATTCCACTGATATCCACTTATGGAGCCCACTAATACTCATTAAATAGTGAATGGTCGAGATGGTCGAGTTTATTACAAGGCGCTTCATATGGCAATAAATGTAAAAAATAGCTTAGAAGGCTTTAAAAGGTTTTTAATGACAATAAATGAGCTTAAATATTTATACAAATGCAA